>NW_017729034.1:2736718-2745961 GCF_001723915.1 Gavialis gangeticus
GGGATTGGTAACTGGGGCAGCAGTCCCAGGTGCCAGTTTGGTGGGGGGTACAAAAATAACAGCTGCTACTAACAGTGCTAATATTGTGCAGCACCCCTAAAAAGATCCTGACGTGCCCCGATTGAGAATCACTGAGCTAGATACACAATTGTTCTGAGCCAGTATGGCACTTATGTTCTTACATCAATAAGACCAACTTATCTCCTTTGTACTCTCACCTCTTTCCTTAGTTTCTCCTTCTTTTGTTCTATCTGTTTTTGTAGCTCTTTTTGCCTGGGTGAAAGGCAGTAGGTGGAGCTTCTCAAAGGTACATTGTTTGCAGACTGTACCCTGTGGGGAGTCTTCCCCCTTCCCACATTCTTTGCAATGCTAGTGGCTGATTTTGGACGACACTTAGGATTAGGTGGAGGCTTAGGGAAATACATGCAATGTTCCCCTACAGGAGAGAAAGAATTTACTCCCTGTTGTGCTACAGACTCTTCCTTTGTTCGAGCAGGGGTGCCAAAAACAGCAGGGTGAGAAGACTTGGGAGAGGTAGGCTGAGTTTCAATGTCTGTGAAAGAAACACTTATTGGGGGCAAAAAGCCTTGGCTCTCAATATCTTGTAAACTCAGGAGTTCAAATTTTCCATCTTTCTCTACTAGGATCTTGCCATCCCTGTGCTCCTCATCCTTGCCCTCATCAAGTGAAGGAGCCTTGCCTTCCTGTCCTGGTTCATTAGAAATTTGCAACTGAGATAGCCCAACTAAAACCTTCCCTTCACTTTCAGGATCGCTGTTGTATGCTTCTGCATCTTCCAGAGGGGGAACTTCTAGATCTACTAGTTTCTCCTTGAATTTTAGTTTACGTTCTCTATTCTCATCCACAGGTGCTTGGTTCTCCAGCAGCTTGTTGGCAGTTTCAATCTTTTCCAAGATGTAGCGTTTTATTTCTTCATCTTCCTCATCCAGTTCCTCCTGGTTTTCCAGCTTGGACTCCTGGATGGAGCTTTCACTGTCACTGTCAGATGTAAGGTCTAGCTGCTGAACTTCTGGTGTGGCTTCCAGGTATTTTTTGTCTTTTGGTCTCTCCTTCAGATCTATGTCAGGCTCAGAAAACTGATCTATAGGTTCTTCTCTTTCCGTACTATCATCATTTTCCTCACAGAATTCCAATTCTTTATCAATTTTTGTTTCGATATCTTCTTCTTTCTAATCAGGATTTTTAAAAGGACAGAAAGTTTTGACTTTAAAATTATATAAAGAAATTTCTCATCTAAAATTACAATTGAGAACATTAATAAAGTCATAATATTAAAATATCCAATGTTAATGAATCATTAAGATTGACATGTTAAGTGCATAAAAACTGGGAAGCTTACTGTTAACATTCCCATAGAAACTAAACTAAATGCACCCTATGGAGCCTGTTCATTACATGGACACACAATATGGGAAAGTATCTGCTGCTCCAAAACTAAAGCTGTACTGAGTTCCCATTACAAGCTTGATTTTAGCAATCTCATATAAAATACACAAATAATAAACTTAGCCTCAAAACTGGCATGCCAAGTCTGTGATCAATGTAGATTTTTTCTACCATGCTTGAAATAAAATAGGACAAAGAATTCAAATCGAGTAAGAAACAGATTAAATGAAAACAAGTAAATGAAAAGAGTAGGAAGAGAGAAGTGCAGCTCTATTATTTAACAGGATAAATCAGCAAATTACGGATTATACAGAGAAGACAGGTATTCATCTTTGCATCAGTCTTGACAATAGTAACCTTTTTTGTGAAGTATTTGGTTTCAATTAAGGCAGACAAAGTTCTTTGGGCAGATGTGATATCTTTTATTAAACCAACTAAATGGTTTCAATTAATTATATCAAGTAAATGCAGAGTGTGTACCATGACAAAAAAAGAACAGGTTAAAGAGATTTCAATGACACAGATACTCAGTTGACTACACCACTTAAGGAACTGGCTGAAGCAGTCTCTGAACAACTAGCAACCATCTTAGAATTCTTGGAAAATAAGGAGCATCCCTGAGGACTGGAGAGGCACAAACTACTCATCTTTTTGAAAAGAAAAAAAAAAAGAGAAGATACCAGAAAATTTCAGACTAGTCCGCCTAGCTCATGAATGCTGCAATGGTGAAGAGGATGGAGCATCCCACAGGAGTGCAGGGGGCCCCTCCACATGCTCAGCGGCAAACCAGGAAGTGGGCCAGAAGTACTTCCAGTCCACTTCTGGGTCTGCCAGGGACCACAGGGGGGAAAGGGGGGACACATCTGCCTGGCTCAGTGATCAACTACAGGGGGACCCTGGGTGCCCCCCACCCAGACGCAGGAGACACCAGTTGCTGAGCCAGGGGAGGTGCGGGGGAACCCCCTGCACGCCCCCTGGCAGATCCAGAAGTAGACCAGAACTGCTTCTGGTCCTCTTCCAGGCGTGCTGCTGAGCATGCTGGGGAGCCCCCCACGCTCCTGTTGGACACTCCATGCACTCCAGCATCGCAGCATTCATGAGCCACCTGCTGCCTAGAGGTATGTAGAAAAAACATTTAAGCTGTGTTTATGTCCAAATCTCTGAGTCTTTCCAAATCGATTCAAAGAGATTAAAGCATCCTCTGATTCGATTCGGATTCAGAGATTCGGCCACTGAATCAGGCCAAATCTCCTTTGAATCAGGGACTGAAGTTTCAAATGGCCCTAAAATTTATCTAATTTCCTTCTTTAACTGGATAACTGGCTTAGTAGATAAAAGAAAATTCACTGAAGGGGATATATACTGACTTCAGTAATGCTTTCAGCACTGCCACACGTGGCTTTTTCATAAACAAGGTAAAGAAAAATATCTAGATGAAATCAGCATAGAAGGTGGCAAAACAGCTTGAAAAACTGTTCTCTGTAGCTAATTCACTATCAATATGGGAAGGCATTTCATTTGAGGACCCATGGGGTTCTTTCTTGGGCTCATTTCTCTTCAGTACTTTCACTAGTAATATGGGTGACAGAACAGAATGCAGGCTTATAAAATTTGCAGATGACACCAAGCTGAAAGCGCCAGCAACCATCTTGGAGGGCAGAATCAGAATTAAAAATGATTTTGACAAGCTGAAGAGCTGATCCAAAAAATCAACAAGAAAAAATTCAATAAAGACAAGTGTGGAGTCCCATACTTAAGAAGGATCAATCCAGTGTAAAAATACAGAATGAGGAATATTTAGCTAGGCTTCAGTATGAAAGAAGAAGATGTGGGAGTTGTATTGGACCACAAGTAAAGATGAATTATCCACAATGTGATACTTGTTATTTAGGAAGGCATTCACAGGAGTGTAACATGTAAAAAATGGGAAGAATATTGTGTCTTTGACACTGATAAGGCCTCATTTGGAACACTGTCCCATGCTGGGGCATCACACTTCAGAAAAAGTAGGCAAACCAGAATTAATCTAGAGAATGAGAATACCAATAATGAGTTCAGGAAACATGATCTCTGAGGAAAGGTTCAAAGCATTTTTTTAAATCTAGAAAAGAAGGAAGAAAAAGGGAAATTATAACAGCTTTCCACTAGAGAAAAGGTTGTTATAGAGGGGGTCTACACGTGTGCTTTAATGCACAGTAGCCTATTTTACTGTGCATTAAAGTGGCGCTGTAGCAGGGACCCAGCCAAGCCCTGCACTTACCAGGACAATGACCGCCAGAGTGCTGTACAGGTGGCGTACTCCCAGTCAGCCCCAAAGAAAAGCAGTGAGCCCATGGCCAACAGCACACTCCTCTGAGCCTCCAGTTCCTGGGTGAGATGGGCTGCTGGTGGGCAGCATGCTCTCCATGGGCACATTCCCTGAGCCAGAGTGAGAGCTGGAAGCTGGGCTTCACATGGGCCTGGGACCCAGCCCAAGAAGAGGGCAAGCAGCTGGCACTACCAGCGCCACCTAGGGCCCAGAAGCCACAGTTGCAGGAACTGATGAGCCCTTCTGAGGCTTTCAGCACCTGGTGGCAGCTGCAAGACAGGTTGGGGCAGGCAGGTATCCCAGGTTGGAATGTCCTGCATAAGGCAGCACCAGCCTCAGAAGTGGGAAAACACTGGCATAGACACTGGTCCATGTATCATCCCTCCACCAGAACCAAGGACCTATGATCAAAGACCAGTTTGACAACAGCTCTCCCTGCAGAACCCTGACCATTACGCAGCTGCTGGAGTTCAGGTACCTTTAGGGGCCTCATGGAGGTTCATCATACCCATGGGCCCAGGCTACCCAAAAGATGACAGCCACACTCCAGCAGACTCGAGTAATCGAGTCTGCTCTGACACACTAGAATTCCAGCACATCAAATCAGCCTCTGTGCTTGTATATAGGCATCTAGAGGCAGTAAAATTTACTGCAAATTAGCAAAAGTGTATTAACGCATGTGTAGATGCGACCATAAAGTGTTATACCTTATAAAGACAGCAACTGATTGTTCTCTGTGGTTCCAATAGCCATAAAGAAAGACCAGAAGAAATCAGATTTATTTGGAACAAAGAAACTTTCATTTGGCAACTAGGAAAAACTTCCTATCTGAGTGGTGAAACACTGGAAAAGGCTACCTGAGGTACTAGGGAATCTTTATCATTGGAAAGCAGCTTAGACAAACATCTGACAGGAGTGGTCTAAATCAGCAGTCAGCAAGGTTTTGGGGCTGCAAGCCAGATCAACCTGGTTCAGATCCCAGTCTAGCCAGTGCTTCTGGCCTGCCCTGCTGCTGCCGCTTCTCCCCATCACCCAGCTGCAGCACAGCATATGCAGAACTCCCCCTACCTGGCAGCAATGTGAGCAAAGGCTCCCTGGCTAGATCTAATGGCTCCATGGACTGAATCTGGCCCATGGGCCACATTTTGCCAACCCCCAGGGCTCAGTACTCACACCAGTACTCTTTAATATATTCATAAATGATCTGGATTCAGGTGTCAGAAGCAGACTGGCCAATTTCACAGACGGCACCAAATTATGGGGAAGTGCAGTCACTCTAGAAGACAGGCTGGTGATTCAGGCCAACCTGGACAGGCTCGCAAGGTGGGCAGATAAAAACCTGATGGCATTCAACACCGAGACATGCAAGGTGCTCCACTTCAGGAGAAAAAACCCACATCATACTTAACAGGCTCAGAAGTGCTACACCACAAGTTGAACATAAGCTACCAATGTGATGCCACAGCCAGCAAAGCAAAGAAAACTCTGGCTTGCATCTACTGATGCAACTCACGCAAGACCCAAGAAGTCATTCTCCTGCTTTACTCGGCCTTGGTGAAGCCGCAGTTGGAATACTGCATCCAATTCTGGGCTCCACACTTTAGAAAGGATGTGGAGAAGCTTGAGAGAGTCCAAAGGAGAGCCACATGCATGATTAAAGGTCAAGAGAACAGGCCTTATGAGGAGAGACTGAGAGGTATGGGACTTTTCAGACTGGAGAAGCGAAGGCTCACACGTGACTTGGTGGCAACCTATAAGGCGTGTGCATCAGGAACTGGGAGAACATCTGTTCACCAAAGCACCCCAAGGGAAGACAAGGTCTAATGGTCACAGACTGCTGGAGGACCATTTTAGATTGGACATAAGGAAAAACTTCTTTATCATCGAGTCTCCAGAGTCTGAAATAGACTCCCCCCAGAAGTGGTGCAAGCATGTACTCTGGATACCTTTAAGAAACATGTGGATGCTTATCTTGCTGGGGTGATCTGACCCCAACTGACTTCTTGCCCCTTGGGCAGGGGGCTGGACCGGATAAGTACACAAGGTCCCCTCCAGCCCTAATGTCTATGAAATCTATGAAAGTCTTCATTTTTTTCATTATGTAACAAATGTTGAAAGAAAAAAAATCTCTTTATTACATGTATACAATCAAAATCTAGGGCAAAAAAGCTAAATTTGAAGTAATACACAATATGTTATATAAGCATTCATGCTTATGGAGGAAATGTGATCTGCATTATTTGATGCCAGGATCACAGATCAGCCTTTGAGAGTTGCAACCAGTTTTCCATTCTAAGCCATATTTCTGAACTCTTGTAAATTTATTAAAATAACCACATTATTTTAAAACCCTAGCTGTCAAGAGAAATGTTTGAAGACATGGACACATGCTTTTTGGACTCCAGCGATGGTATACATAGATCTGAAATGTAAGTTTACTCACAACCATCTACAGTGTGAATGATCCTCATATTCCATACTGAGAGAATGAAAAAGCAAAGCAAACAAGCAAAATAGATTTGTTTAGTCTTCTTTTTTTTTAAACTTATCCAAGATACTGTCTATATATATGTATAGACATGAATTAAATATATATTATATACACCTTACATTGTTGGAATCTTTATGACTATTTGGACAATTTTAACTCTGAATCTTTGGGGGATTTTTTGCCATTAAGTTTATAGATGGATTTTTTCATCAAGTTGAAAATAGTCCCAAGTAACAACATTCATTTTTTTTTCTGTTTCTGTACAAAACATACTACTTCTAGATCTGGGACAGAAGTTCAATAAACCAATTTAACCTGGATCAGCTAAATCTGATACTACATCCATCCAGGCTTATCTTAAATCAGTTTTGGACATTTTGAAGGCAATTTACATGCATTGCACTTCTGTTGTGCTGCAGATTTGAACTGGTTTCCAATCACTTATACTAGTTTTTATGTACTTTCTGTCCCTAGCTCTAGGATGCCAACCTATTTGCATAAGTGAGGATCCATTGAAAAATCTAATTTCACTGTATATGCCCCACCTTAATAGAATGTATGGATTCAATCTTTAATTAGCAAGATGTAAGAGTCCAGGCATTTTAAAATCAACAAGATTACAGCTTGACAAGAAAAGAAACAGGAAATAGGACAGGAGGAAGATGGTGACTGAAAAAGGGATGATTGACTGATGTATACTCCTCCCTATTGCACAGTACACACTAGAACCAACATAACTAAGAAAAGGAGTGAAAGGGAAACCACAATAATAATCAAGTCCCATAGGTAATGTCTATAATACACTATCTATGGGGTGGGGGGGAACAAAACAAACAAACAGGAGATGAACAAAAACAGGAGACTTCGAAAGAGCAGAGCAGGATGTCTTTCCCACCTGTACTGCACTGAATACAAAACAGTAGACCATAGCTATTTAAAGGTGTTCAACACAAAAAAACTTATTATGGAGCTAAGAAGTTAATCCTATTTTGAAGGCCATGCCTTCTATTCAAACTGCTAGCTAAGTCTTTACAGGCAGTGATGATGTCAAAGAGTAGAGGCTGCAAAAATGACCAGCAATAGAGGAAGCTGGCATTCCTACGGCAGAGAGTTTTTACACAGAAACAGGAGAAAGTAGCTATTGCTTCAGTTGTCTCAGACCTCCTTCCCAAGCAATGAGAGCAGCAGCAGAAAAAGGAAAGAACAGTGAGGAAGGTGCACGAGCACCACCAATCACACTAAATCCAAGCCAAACTGTCAAATAATGAATTTTCAGAGCCAATTTCCATTTTGGTGCTCCACAAACCCACTTCATACAATTTGGAACAAACCAAAGCGTGAGTAGAAAATTGATCTAAGACAACATAAAAATAAAACCATGATGCTTAAAAAGTACCCACCTTAGAAACAGCAGTAGTATTTTTTGATCCAAACATATTCTTTTTTGTTCCTCCAGGGAATAAGGGATTTCCTATTTCATAAAAGGGATAACTAGACTAACGGAAAAAGCTATGGTTCACTGTGTTCCTAAATGAGGTCCCCTTCCCAGTTCATGTTCCAACAAATTTAAATAAATGATTCAAATCAGTGTATGAACTGCGTAATTCAAGCTGTTCAAAACTCCATACTTGCTACAAAATAATTAGCATTTTCTTTAATACCTCTGTTTCACCAAGGCTTGACATTTCTTCTTCATTAATTAGCCACTCAAGGTCATTTTCAAAATCATCCTCATATTCTCCACTTTCTGCTGAATCACCAGCATCTGTTGAGTCACCGGAGTCTGTCTTCTTGCTCATTTTGACTCTGTTTAATGCTACAAGAAGGGGAAAACACTGTTTTAAAACTCCAATGAATGTAGAAAAAGGCAACGTTGATTCCTATGGGATACAGGTAAGAAGGTGGGCAGTACCAATATAATCACTTAGACTCTTGTATCGTACTCAAGAACATAAAAATTATAAGCACATTTTAATCCCTTCTGAGACATGGAAGTATTTCCACCACCATTTCTAAAATGGGGTCTGATGTACAGAAAAGTAAGGTAATTCACTCAGAGTCTTACAGCAAGCAACTCCCAGAGCAAAAAGAACAACCAAGGATTTCCCAACTTCTAGTCTTCTCTTTTAATCACTAGATCTTTCCTGAATGCATATTTACAGGACTGATGCCTCTATGTGCTCCCATTCCAGCATTCCAATGGTTTAAACCAATTCTTACGCATTAAAATTAACAAAAGGAAAGAGCTGGAATGTTCAAATCCTAAAGTCCTTTCACTGCTTGCAACAGAACACATTATCTAAATTTTACATGAAAATATAAAAAAAATGAGAAAATCCAGAGGCATAAGGTCCTTGACAGGAAAATCCTATGGAAGTCAAAGAGAGTTCTGAACACAGAACAAAATCAGACTCTAGGGGTGTGTCCAGACAAGCGTGCACATGCAGTTTGTGGTGCTGCAGACCCATCTGCAGCACTGCAAACCACATACAGGGCACATGCGAGCATTTGGCAAGCCGCTGATTTACAGCACAGATGGTTTTTCTGACACCGGGAGATCCTGGTGTCAAAAAAACCTGTGCCAAAAAAAAAAAAGCAGAGCAGCGCATGTGGCAGCAGCGTGCACCGCCCAAAACTGGAGCCTGGATAGCCAGAGCCAGACTTAAGCTACCAACCAGACTCTGCACCCCTGAATCACTCCTGGAGCCCTGAGAGGCCCCTAGGGCCCCAAGTAAGTCTCCCCTACCACACCCAGGGCAGTATGCCATGCACCATAGCACGTATGCACAGGCATTCCCCAGGGACAAGTAGGAGCGACACAGCTACATGCTGCTGCTATTTGTCCCCAGGAAAATACACGTGCATGCTTGCCTGGACACACCCTAGGTGACCATTTCATATTTTAAAAATGTATATCAAAGCAAATAAAGGAATGCACTAATCTGAATAGTACTCATGAAAAGAAGATGGGTTATCTGTAGGGGTGCACCGATAGAGAATTTTGAGCCAATACCAATGACCAACCTTTAACGAGCCA
>NW_017729034.1:2746042-2753263 GCF_001723915.1 Gavialis gangeticus
GCACCCTGGGAGGGCATGGGGTGTGTGCGAAGCAGGCTGTATTCGATTTGGATTTGGCCCATTTCAGGGGACAATGATTCAATTCGCTAATTCAGATCACTGTCCCGATTCGATTTGGCCAAATCCAAATCTGAAGATTCAATTCCGATTTGAAGAATCAGCAATTCAGCCACAGACACAGCTTAAATGTTTTTTCTACATACCTCAAAGTACCAGGCTTGTGAATGCTGAGATGATGGGGTGGATAGAACATCTCACACGAGCGTGGGGGGACCCCCCCGCATGCTCGGCAGTGGACCCGGAAGAAGACTGGAATTACTTCCAGTCCACTTCTGGGTCCACCGCCAGGTGTGTGGGGGACCCCCTTCACCTCCCCGGCTCAGCAATCGGCCACGGTGGGACCCTGGAAACCCCCACAGACCCAGGAGGCACCAGTCACCAAGTAGGAGGGGAGGGGAAGGGGGGGGGTCCCTTGTGCGCTCCGCAGTTGACCCAGAAGTAGACTAGAAGTGCTTCTGGTCCACTTCCGGGTCTGCCACCAAGCGCACTGGGGACCACCCCCATGCTCCTGTGGGACACTCCCTCCGCCCCACCATCTCAGCTTTCACGAGCTGCCTGGTACCTTGAGGTATGTAGAAAAAACATATAAAGCTGTGTCTATGTCCAAATCATCGAATCTCTCCAAATCAAACTGGAGACTTGCAATTCAATTCAGAGAGATTAATGGGTCTCCTGATTTGATTTGGATTTGGAGATTCAGCCGCCAAATCGGGCTGAATCTCTGCCGAATTGAATCAGCAACTGAAGCTTTGCACTGCCCTCGCGTGTGCCCCCTAGGTCTCCACACAGGCAGAGGGTAGGCTGCCACTGCAGGCTAGGACCAGGGCAGCACCAAGCTCTTCCCAGCAGGCGGCTGGGCCGCGCTGTGCTCAGGGTGGGCAGCAGCAGCACTAGTAAAGGGGTTACCCGGGTGTCTGCAGCAACCCCAAAATTCACTGTAGCCCCCGCCAACCCTCCTTTCCAGCTCTGCCACCGCCCACCCTGAGTGCATCCCCTGTCCAGCCCCCTGCCAGGAAGAGCCCAGCACTGCCTGTCCCACCCTGCAGCAGCAGCCTGCCCTTGCCCCACGCACAGATGCGGCGGCACACCCCGCCCCCGTCCATGTCCTCCTGAGGTCTGCGCATCATGCCTATGAAAATCCTTACCTTTCAAATCAGAAAGCCAGGGGTCGACCTATACACCGTGTCAACCTATATGCCATAAAATACAGTACTGATTCTTAACGCCCAATCAAAACATTATCAAAGCATTACTTATTCCTTATGCCCAGTCAAAATATTCAACGCCTATCCCCGAAATGTATTGCTCTGGGAATTAAATTAATGCTACATTATGGTTAAATGAAGAATAAAAGCAGACAAACAACTACACACAACAAACAGTCCCCTTTATAAGCGTTACACTGAAGCCATTTCGGCATAAGTTAAAATCAAAGTGAACGTTAACGGTACAAACATCATGGGTTTCAGTGTTTTACTGTAATTCCCACAAGCACTTGGATTTTGCCCACGGAGCAAGACATACTATACTATGGACCCTTACCCATTAGATTAGGACTTTCTGAAATATATTTGATATATGGTTTACACTGGCTGCTGGAGTTCAGATGAACTTCAAAACTCTGAGTAGAATGCAACCAAAAAGTACAGTTGGTTTAGGTTTCTGCCCAGAGGGACACTAGATTTGTTTGAAATCTAGTGCAGTAAATCCAGCCCAAGCCTCCAATTTGTAACTCTCTGAATAGCCTCAACAACATTACCCCTTTTTCAACCCAAAATGTCAGCTGAAGTTGAGGTTCTGAATGTTGCTGCACTCATGAGAAACAGGATATTGAGCTATGTATGTTTGATGCAACCCTGTTCATTTACAAAGAATGCAAAAAGTTCAGTTCAAACAGGAAACAGCATCTTTATTAACAGCCCCAAGTGCTAGAGCCCAGCCAGAATTCAGTCCAAAAATCACCCTAGGCCTTTTCTGAGACCCAAGCTCCTACTGCTGTATCCTTGACTTTGATGCCTCCCTTTATCTGTGGGGCTCCTCTACTTCTTTTTCACAGACACACAAACTAATACCCTCCTTCTACACATACCTCGGATTTGGGTGATGATTTGTGCATGTTTTTGGTGGAAGTTGCTATTGGTTCAGGTAGCTAAGCTAATTTAAAAGTGCTTAACTCATTCTTACATTTAACCCCAAAAACATGCATATGACCACCCATCATTTATAAAGCTTCTCATCGCTTGTATGCCTGAGGTACATTACCTTCTGGAAGCAATGCACATCTCCTTGAGTTTGGTTTTAGAGTGGGAACCTTAAGTTTACCACAGACTATTTGTAAAATGCATCAGTGCTTAATCAAAGGGGCTAAAGTACATCAAAATATCACCAAAGTATAACCACCAGGATGAGAGGTTTATGGTCTTAGCAAACAAGAGAGCGCATAGACAAAAGAATACAACACAACCAGAGTGAACTATCAGATGGGGAGTAAATGTAATGTTAGCATCCATTCTTTATTATACCTTAGTTCAACAGGAATACCAACTCATATTTCTCTCCTCAGAAGCTGGATTCCACATCTCACCAGCCAGTATTACCCTTTTTTGACCTCAGAAGTTAATCAAAATGTTGGGTCCTGAGGATTGTTTTAAGAAAATGATGGCAGAATCAGGCATCTTTGATTTTTTAACACAAAACAGAGTCCTTTTTCCCTGAACAAAGGAGGAACTAAGATAAACAGCAATGTTCTTGCTCACAGTCTTTTTCTAGTGAGCATTCAGACCAAAACGTACCCCGCAAGCTGTACCCAGAACCTCATTCCCAGTGCTTAGTCAGGCTACATATTTTGCTTGAAGCTCTTTCTCTGGTTTTTTTCCTGCATCTCTTTCACAAACATACTAACCTACATAGAAAAATACCCAGTGGAAAACCCTCCACCCACCCACCACAAGCCAAACTAAATGCACTTGTATCTTTTTTTAGGTGGATGCTACTTTTGTTCCAGCTATCTGGTTCAACAAAAGAGCTTAACTGTTTCTATATTTATCTCACAGAAAGATAATAGTTACACCCACAGCTTTTAACAAGATTCAGTCCATCCTTTTAACAATACAAAACCGTCATTCAAATGAAAGATGTAATTTAAATCACAGCACTGAACATAATTCTATGTATTCATAGTGCTTTACAAGAGGAACAATATAAATAAAAGAAATAAACTAAAATCTATTCTCTTGCAGGAATAGCATCATAGTACCTATGCTCTTGCCATGGTTTCAAGGATAATTTCAATCAAAGGACAGATCCTACAAGACATCATATATTCTCAACCCCTTTACTAAGCCCCATAGCTTTAATAGGAGCCAAAGACATTCATCAGATCACAAATCTTCATTTAATTTTGCTTAACATTAGTCTTTTGGGGCTTACACCTAAGCAGAACTTCTCATGCTTGCTCTCAACTTAAAGATGATTTTTTTTGTAAACTTCAGTAAAATCCTACGCAACTGTTTACAATATTCCAGTATGAATGAGTAAACTGTCATTCACGTGTTAAGAAACTATTTAGATCTATCTTTGGCATGCAATTCTATAGAGCCACATATGAAATTCTTGATATTCTTTATAAACACAATTACATCTAACAATTTCACCATGTGGAAATTTAGTTTCAACTTATTGAAGAGGAAGCAAGTCAGAGTCAAGAAGAGCACCTGAACTCCTGACTTTCAGTCTTGTGCTGATCACCAAGCAATGTGTCTTTTTAAAACCAGCTTCACTTTGCAGTACCTGCCAAATGTTGGTCTTAATCTCCCAGTTTCAAATTTTGGTTCCACACTGCAAATTAGCAGCGCAGTGAACAGGTGTGCCACATGTGGCTTGCGGCACCTCAAATAGCTTTGAGGCACTGAAAACCACGCACACACATTCATCTGGATACACCCAGATGATAGAAACAGATGTTCCTCAATGTTGCATTTGTGCCACCATAAAAGTTTTAAGCATCCTTAGCTGCCCACAGTCTCCAGCTGCCCTAGATGGGGGCTAGAGGGGCCCAGACCTGTGTATCCTGGGAATTCCCATGCAGGATCAGCCCCCACAAGCGCCTGGAGCACCAGCCCGTTTTTCCCTGCTTACAGAGAGGCAACCTGGGGAATCTTGGGGTACCTCTCTTTAAGCAAAGAAGTAGGGGCTCCCCAGGGGCACATCTCCATAAGCGAGAAAAGCATGAACAGATCCCCAAGGCACAGAAGCCCTGTACCTCCATGCCAGGACCCACCTCTGGAATCTTAGGGAGCCCATCTAGGTAAGCGGGAACAGTCAGGGTTTCCCTATTTACTCATACGTGCCCCTGAAGATCCCAGGGGCAGATCTGGGTAAGCAGGGAGAGCTGGGCAGGCACTGTCAGACTTGAGGGGCCAAATCCTGTCCAAGAATTGCAAGGACTTGCAGGACGGGGTTCCTCAAGCCCTAGGACAGCACATCACCCCTTACTGCACACCATCAATGGGCAGGATAAGGGGCAACATGTGTTTTACCCAATGAATTGGATCAACTGTGCTGTGACACAGCTGATCCATTTCATTTGGAGATGTCTATTTCTAGCCAGACAGTCCGAGTATATCCCAATCCCAACCATGCCACTGGTCCAATAAAAGACATCACCCACCAAAACCCCTGCCTCTCACACATTTCACTCTCCCTTTCAGCATCCATTCTGCCACTGCATGACACAGGATCCTGGGCAACAATCAAGATACAGGAATGTGTGTCATCATTAGTGACTTGCTACCAGCATAATCTATACTAATGTAAATCTATAGCTATATCATTTATAAATGAAGCCCAGTCCAGTTTCCCCCATCATACTGGGTGAGAACATAAGAACTGCCACTTATTAAGTGAGACTATAGGCCCATCTTGCCCAGGGTCCTGTCACACAGAAGCAAGGAGCAGATGCTGGAAGGGAGAGTGAACAGGGTATGACCAGGGCTTTCTTCCCCCCCTTTCTCTCTCACCTGCAGCCTCCAGCATCTACACTGTAGGAAATTAAGATTCAGGGGTTGTATCCCTAACTCCCATCCTCAATAGCTACTGATGCAATGTAGACCTCCAAGAATCTGTCCAACCCCTTTTGGAATCTGGCCAAATGGTCAGCTTCCCCCACATCCTGCAGTGATGAATTCCACATTTTAATGGCCCGCTCTGTGAAAAATAATTTCCTTTTGCTAGCTTTAAACTTACTACTGACTAGTTTCATTTTGTGACCCCTAGTTCTTGTATTTTGAGACAGCGCAAATAATAAATCCCTATTTACTTACTCTTTGCTATTAAGTATTTTGTAAACCCTTCTCACATCCCTCCTCAAACATCAGTTTCCTAAACTGAATGGGCCTAGCCCCTAGTCTGTCCTCATATGGAAGCTCCTCCATACCGCTAATCATCCTTGCTGCCCTTCTTTGGCTGTTCCCTAGTTCTTCTATCACCTTTTTTAGGCATGGGGCCAACACTAGGCACAGTGTCCAAGGTGTGGATGCACCATGGATGTATAATGGGGCAAGATGATACTTTCTGTTTTGTTTATAACTCCATTCTTAATAATTGTATAAAGTTAGGGTCAGAAGAACCTCAGAAGGCACCTAGTCCACCCTCCTGCTCAAAACAGGCCCAGCCCCAACTAGATCATCCCAGCCAAGGCTTTGTCTAGCCGGGTCTTAAAAACCTCCAAGGATGGAGAGTCCACTACCTCTCTGGGTAACCTGTTCCACCGTTTTACTGCCTCTCCTGGTGAGAAAATTCTTCCTAATATCTAGCCTAAACTTCCCTTGCTGCAACTTGAGACCACTGTTCCGTGTTCTGTCATCTGCCGCCACTGAGAACAGTCCAGCTCCATCCTCTTTGGAACCACCTTCAAGTACTTGAAGGCTGCTGTTAAATCCCCTCTCCTTTTCTCCACACTAAATCCAATTCTCTCTTTCCTCAGAAGTCATGTCCCCCACACTCTTCACTATTTTTGTCACCCTCCACTGGACCCTCTCCAATATGTCCACATCCCATCTGTAGTGGAGGACCCAAAACTGGATGCAGTACTGCAGATGTGGCCTCTCCAGTGCTGAACTGAATCACTTCCCTCGATCTGCTGGCAATGCTCCTACCAATGCACCCAGTGTGTCCCTAGCCTTCTCCACAACAATGGCCCACTGCTGTCATCAAGGCTGCTATCAAATCCCTCCTCAGTCTCTGCTCCTCTGCGCTCAGCGACCCTGCCCACCCCCCGCAGGCGTCAGAAGCCCCCGCCCACGTTGCGGATGCCGGAGCCCACGGGCGATGCCGCCAGCGGGGAGCCCACAGCGCCTCCCGCCTCTTCTCGGGTCCGGAGGGAGGTGCTGCCCCGTGCGCACAGTCCCCCTCCCTCTAGTGCAGCGGAGGGGGAGGGGAATCACCCCGGGGGGCGCCCCTCCCCTGCCCCTCACCTGGGCCGCTCTCCACGTTGCCATGGTAACCGCGGCGGCCCCACAGCCTCTCACCTTCCAGCACCACGCTGCGAACGGCACCCGGCGAGGGCCAAACTCCCGTCCTCACGCTGCTCCGTTGCCTCGGGAACGGTGCGTGCGCATGAGATCCCGCGAGAACACGGAGATTTCCTCCCGGCGTTTCCATGGAGACCCCCGACCACACCGACGCAAGGCGGTGCCTCCATCTTGGATCCTAGCAAAGGATGGGCGGAGCTGGGACCTGACTCACTGACTCACGAGGCCTTCCTGCCCGGGGCATGGGGCGGGGCGGCCCGCACAGCTCCGCTGCCTCACAGTAGGCACCCACTGGCAGGGCAAGAGACCTGCTCCGGAGAAAGGATTTTTCTCCTGTGCCTGAAGAAGGGTGCTTGTGCCCGAAAGTTTGCATATTATATATATATATATTTTTTTAAAGCAAAAATCTAGTTGGTCTAATAGAAGTGATCACCTCTGCCACCAGGTTCTGGTTCCTTTTGCCTCTAGATGGATACGGCTACAACCTGGATGTCTGAATACACGCAGTGACTTTACAGGTGGTTTCTCTCCAGCTTCAATTTGACCGTGCAACAGGGCCCCCACGGAGCATGGGCCCTGCCGGATCCCATCAAACACCCTCACCATGCCCCCTTCAGCTGTGGTGCCAAGG
>NW_017729034.1:2758263-2762272 GCF_001723915.1 Gavialis gangeticus
GGATCCCCTCAAACACCCTCACCATGCCCCCTTCAGCTGTGGTGCCAAGGAAACTCATGAATTGTCACTCGGAGAACAAAACAGTGCCAGTGTTAAAGAAACCTGATAAAAAATGCCTTGCTGTCCCAGCTGGGCAGTTGGTCCAGTAAGATACCACCCTAAGACACCCTCGGCCCTTACATTGTTCCTGGACTGTCACGGCAACGTCATCACTCTTAACACCCAGGGTCCTGCGCCACCTTGGCGTGCCTTGAGAGCCTTTCAAAGGTGTTATGGGATGCCATGCAACATGAGCACCATCACAAGATAAACTGGTGGCCTTTCTGAGTTCTTTGAAACAGAAAAACTGCTCTATTATTTTTCTGTAGGCCAAAAAAAGGGTGAAAACCAAGAGCTGGCATTTTCTGAGTGGGAGCCTCCAAGTCTAGTCAGAGGTGCCTTGAGCCTAAAAAGGTCAAGAACCACTGTTCTTAACGCTATCACAATTTGATGATTAAGTTTGTGTTTTAGCGGAGACTCTTGTTGCATATGTTTCAAGATTAATAATGTTTTGAGCCTTGTTGCCACCCATGGCCATTTCTAATCTAGGCATAGCTGTGGAAGTGTCACTACTCAGAAAGCTCAAAGCCTGTTTCTGAGTGACCATAGTTCAAACCTGTGCAGACGTGACAACTTCGTCAGCAAGTAAAGAAGCCATCAAACACAATTAAACAAAGCACAAAGCCTGAAAGAAGATAAGGCAAGACCAGACATTAAATAATTAAATACTAAGATATATACTGTATCATAGCTTTATCTTAAAATAGTAGTAGCAGTGATTGATGTAACCAAATGTATTAGATGGTATTTTGCTATAATAGATACATTTTTGTTAAAAAGTTTTAGATAGTTTGTAAAAACCAAAACAGCCTCATCAGAAAAGACCATACAGTAAGGCAAAGAAGAAACAGGAACAACATTCCACAATGGGGAAGAAAAGGAGATAAGAAACCCTCCCTCTTTTCCAAGGATATAAATCCCAACTAACTGACAGCTTCCAAGTCCACAAGAGGTCTGGTTCAGTCCAATTCCAAAAGTTTCAGTCAAACAAAGAAACTGAAATAAAACCAATCAGAGATCATTTATTATAATATTAAAACCAACCATCTATAAATATTGAGCATAGGCTGGAGGGAAATTTGGAGAACTCGGCAAATTCAAAAAGACCTGCTGCCAATACGCATGCCACACTCCTTCTACCTCCCAAGTCTCCCCAGCCAGTTAAGGCTCTAATGTTTTGCTGTTAGGGGGTAGCTAGATAAACTTTGGAATAAATGTTGGTTTTCATGTTTTCAAGTGCAAGCAAATAAAAGGTTTGTCTGTAGACCTGCTTCTGCCTCTCTTGCCAGCAGCCTACCCACAATGTCGCCTGTAATCTGGGAAGCAGCATTACTAAATCAAATGTGGAGGTCTGGCTGTCAGTGTCCTTGTTTGAGATGGTGTAATCAAAGCACCAACAAATTGGGGATTATTATACATGTTTTGTTTGAATCTGATCCAATTCTTCATTACCAATCTGACCAAGTTAAGATTAGGAGTGTCATACTTGGGCGTGGAGAAACATAGCTCTGTGTTTACAGGGGAACTCCTTTAACACCACTGGGACTTTGGGATTTAAAAATTAACAACTTCAGAATATTTTCAAAAGAATTTGACTGAATGATAAATGAAAGCATAATGAAAAGGACACTGTAAGACATCTCACAGTAAGCCCCATAGACAGGAGGTAAGAGATCTCACCGGAAGGGATAACATTTTACTTTTGTTATTAAAGAGTTGCATGGCAATGAAACTAGCTAGAGTGTATAAATAGAAACGATTCATTATGAACTAGCAGCCTTTTGTTTGAAACCGTGCTTATCAGCAGCATTCTTACCTGACTGGGAACAGAGGCCAATGTTGCTAAGCACCTGGCTGCACCTTTCAAGCTGTACCACTGACTTTGACCAAAGCTAATTAATGCTCTTTCAACAACAGATTTAATTTGTTGTATCACTTCTCTTCGGAAAGTCTCTGTGTCACACAGTAAATGTGCAATCGAGTTTTCAAAATAAAGAATAGAGAAACTTTAGAAAGACTTTGCAAGCTTGGTTTACTAAAATCAGATGCTTACTGACTAGAAAAATTAAGACAAACTTTTTAAACAACAGCTCACATTACCAATTCTGTCAGGCTTGCTTTAACTCCCTGGGGCAGTAACTAAAGCAATCAAAATGGCTCCCCACAGGTCCTGAAATGTGGCAGCAGGGGACTGGCCACCGCTTCCCCACTGCCAAATTTCTGGACCCATGGGGCACCCCACAGGTCAGATTTTCTGGTTCTGTGCTCTAGATAGGGTGCATGTGGTCCAATCTGGGTGTGGAGGGCCAGGCTGAAGCAGCACAGGGCTGATCTGGGTGCACAGGGTGCAGTCCAACTGGTGGACTGGCCATGCCCTACTCATCTGGCCCATGGGACCTAAGGGGTAAGCACCACTGCCATAACACATAATAAATGGCACAGTTGTCTGTGAGAAAGTACAAGTAATACCTCCCTCCATAGCAAAGTGCTTTGGCCAAGGCACAAAGCAGTGTGTCCCAGCCCAGTGCAATTGTTCAGGTGGACAGGATGAATACCTTTACATTTCTGCAGAGAGCTCTTACGGATGCTTCCACCAGCTGCTGGTTTGTTACAAGCAAAGCTGCACACTTTGGCAGCTGCATTGGCTCAGTGGGGTTCCCAGCTAAAGTCCTGCACTCTGTCCTCCCTAAAATTCCTACAGAAGGGGTTGTCAACTGGAAGTACTTGGGAAGGCCCTAGGGGGTATGCGCAGATGGGGACGGAGTGGGCAGGGCTGGCACAGGTGCCACCTGGCCAGCCAGCTGGCCAGGAGGGGAAGCTCACACACAGTGGTGGCCACCGTCACCCAGCACCCCACACTACCGCCACTCTGCATCCAGCCGTGTGCCACCCCCCCACACCCGTGTCTGGCCATGCACCACACCTTCTGCCCCTGCATCCAGCCACGCGCCACCCCTCAACCCCCCGCTCCCCCCAAGTCCGGCCATGTGCCACCCCACCCCCACCCCACATCCAGCTGCCAGGGGTAGGTACACTTACTAAAAAAGGTTGAAAACCCCTGTCCAACAGGGACAATTTTGCAACACAGAAACCAAAACGTTGTGCCAAGCTGAGATAGATCACTGAAAGCATCCAACTCAGTTTTATAATCCACTAAGTAGTAATGTTAGAGTAGAACCAGAGCTATAATTTGAAGATTCTTAACATGGGAAAATCATTTCTTCTGATAGTGATTTTCATTTCCTGTTCTTTGGGCTCATTTATGATATCAACCTCAAAAGGGAAGAGGCCGATATCATATATTTGGACTTTAAAAAAGCCTTTGACCTGGTGTCCCATGATGTCCTCATTGAAAAATTGGGCAGCTGCGGCCTGTAGGGCTCCACAGTCCAATGGCTGAATAGCTGGCTCCGAGGTCAGACCCAGAGAGTGGTAGTTGACGGAATTGAATCAATGGGGCACTCAGTGACTAGTGGTGTCCCCTAAGGCTCCATTCTTGGACCTGTATTCTTTAATGTCTTCATAAACAATCTGGACACTGGTGTAAGAAGCAGACTGGCTAAGTTTGCTGATGACACCAAACTTTGGGGAAGAGTGTCCACACTTGAGGATAGGCTGGTGATCCAGGCCGACCTCAACAGGTTTGCAAGGTGGACGGATAAAAACCTGATGGCATTCAATACAGAGAAATGCAAGGTACTCCACCTCGGTGGAAAAAAAAACACATCACATTTATAGGCTCACTAGCACCATGACTGAAAGAGACTTGGGGGTCATGACTGACCGCAAGATGAACATGAGCCACCAATGCGATACCGCAGCCAGCAAAGCAAACAAAACTCTGGCTTGCATCTACCAATGCATCTTGAGCAAGACCCAGGATGTCATCCTCCTGCTGTACTTGGCTTTG
>NW_017729034.1:2767272-2777556 GCF_001723915.1 Gavialis gangeticus
CCAATTCTGGGCTCCACAATTTAGGAAGGATGTGGAGAATCTTGAAAGAGGCCAGAAGAGAGCCACACCAGAGTGCAAAAGAGCAGGCCTTATGAAGAGAGGCTGCAACCTATGGGACTCTTCAGCCTAGAGAAGTGCAGGCTCAGGGGTGACTTGGTGGCAGCCTATAAGTACATACGTGGTATGCATCAGGATCTGAGGGAACACTAGTTCACCAGAGCACCCAAAGGGATGACAAAATCCAACGGTAATAAACTCCTGCAAGACTGTTTTAGGATGGACATAAGGAAAAACTTCTTTACCGTCCGAGTCTCCAGAGTCTGGAATAGACTCCCCCCCGAGGTGGTGCAAGCACCTACACTCTGGACACTTTAAAGAAACATTTGGATACTTATGTTGCTGGGATCCTTTGGCCCTAGCTGACTTCCTGACCTTTTGGGCAGGGGGCTGGACCTGATGATTTTACAAATTCCCTTCAAATCCTAATGTCTATGAAATCTTTGAAATTTCTGTAAAGAGACATAGTTAGCCATGTTAGTCTGAAGTCAAATAGAAGACAGGGAAGATTTGCACCTAACCAGAGTAGATATATGTATAACCCTTCTGCCGAGCACCGCAAGAAGAGCTGGGTTTACATTTTAGGGTACTAAATGAATTGTACCAACGGCTCAAGCCCCCATCCAGAAATCTGAAATACTAAATATGCTGGGGCATTCTGTATAAACAAAACCCTCTCCTCGCAAGCAATGTAAACACAAAGCCCAAATTTATTACAGAAAATAAAGACAAGAAACCCCCCAAAGAAAACACTAAATATAATTTTAAAGCACTATTAATTGCAAGACAAAGTCCATAGGTGACACCCTCTTGGGGAGGCTTCACCCATGCCCAGGCAGCCTGGGACTTGGGGCTCCCCAAAGGGTAGTTCAGGGGGCCTGCCCCCCTATACCTGCCCTTCAGCAATGAGCTAGAAAGGGGGAGCCACAACAGAGAGTCCTATGAGCTGCTCCTTGGGTTCACTGCGCTACGGGGAGCTGCTTGAGCGTGTAAGTCCTTCTACATTGGACGGGGCTCCTGGAGAAGTGGTAGAGTGTCAATCTTTACTCCCCAGAGAGGCTGTTCATGGCAGGTAAGGGGGGAGGGTGCAACTGCAGCTCCAGCCAGCATGAATGCACCCCAAACTTCTGGGCTGGATTATATGGCCTGCTGAAATGGAAACTGCAGGACAAACTCAAAAGGGAGCCAGGTTGATTACTGGCTACAGCTGGCCCAACCACACAGCTTGGCTGGAATAGAAGACCATCAAAAGAAATAAAGGGGAAAAGCCATGTCTACCCTCTAAGTCTGAGCTGCAGGTAGTTTGGGTCAAACAGCTCCATTGGGAGCAGAAGGTTGCAAACCTCAACCCCAGCCCAAAACTGGCAGGATTAGAAACTCCCAGGTTTCAACCTTGTTTAAAACTGCCAGACCTAATGCCTGGCCAGCCAACCCAAGGAATCAGTGCCCTCCCTCCCTGGTTTTAATCCCTTAAAACCTCAGAAAAGGGGGAAGTAAAGGAGGAGAGAGGAGTACCCAGACGCTAAGACAATTCTCCCCCTCTCTCTCCTCTACCTGAGTTTCCCCTTTTGCTATCTGCAGACTCCTTCTACCCTTGGAGGACACTTTGCTCTTTAGCAGCCCCTAGCAGATGCTCTTCCTCCCCAAACCAGCCTAGCTGACCTTATATCCCTCTGCATGACATCACCTTGGCCTTGTCCAGTCAGGGAGTGCTGCACTCCAGTTTCTCTCTTAACCAATCTGGCTGAAAAGTCTTTGCTCCCCCTAGCCAATCAGGCCAGAGGATTTTACATATATTATCCAGATACAAGGTGCAGCTTGTCCATGTGCAGAGCATGTCCTAGATTTCCATGTGCAAAGCAGATGGCCAGAACAAAAGGGGCCATCTTCCTACCTTGCGTGTTTTCTCCCCAACAACAGGCTAAAAGGAAAAGAAAAAAAAGATAACTGCAGAAAAAGACACAGTATACAGCAACCAAAGGCATTCATTAGTAGGAGCATTGCCAGCAGATCAAGGGAAGTGATTGTTCCCTTCTATTCAGCACTGGTGAGGCCACGTCTAAAGTATTGTGTCCAGTTTTGGGCTCTCTACTACAAAAAGGATGTGGACAAATTGGAGGGGTCTGGGGCATATGAATTCTGAGGAGAGGCTGAGGGACCTGGGCTCATTTACTCTGTAGAAGAGAAGACTGAGAGCGGATTTAATAGCAGCCTCCAACTACCTGAAAGTTGGTTCGAAAGAGGACGGAACTGAACTGTTCTCAGTGGTGGCAGATAATAGAACAAGGAGCAATGGTCTCAAGTTGCAGCATGGGAAGTTGAGGTTAGATATTAGGAAAAATCTTTTTCACGAGGAGGGTAGTAAAGCCCTGGAACAGGCTACCCAGAGAGGCTGTGGCTTCTCCATCTTTGGTGATTTTTAAGACCCAGCTAGACAAAACCTTGGCTGAGATGATCTAGTTGGGGCTGGTCCTGCTTTGATCAGGGTATTGGACTAGATGACCTCGTGAAGCCCCTTCCAACCCTAATATTCTATTAAATCAATTCCAAATTAAAATAAAACAAGAGAAAGGATATTTTAAGCATAATGGAATGTCATCTTGCAAGGTCCGACTGTAAGCATACCATTTACCCACAGAGAACAGAGAACGTTATTTGAAAAAGGGAAATCAAAAGCATTTTTTCATTAGATGCCTGTTATTAAACTTCTGAAGTACTGTATCTGAATCATTATAGGGAAATATACAGCATTTATTCTAAAGAAAACTAATATAAGGCAGTAGCTCACAATTTGCAAGTACGTCTAAGGACAAGTCCAAGGACGTGTGTGCTAATTGCTCGTTTCCATTCCATTCATGTTACACAATGTTTGAGGAGCTCTGAAATACGCTTTATCTTTGTTATTCAGGTACACAGGCTGAAACAGCATACATCTGTATCATTTTCTATGCCAGAAAGGAACATTACAAATAACATTAAGCAACTCCTAAAATAGCTACAGTCTGTGGGAATGAAATGTCTGCTTTGCACGCAGTAAGAACAGCATCAGACTTGGTTAGAGACACAACAAGGAGCTAGGAAAGAAGTCCTGGGTTCCAATGTTTTACTTCATCTGTTCCAACCATTAGTCCCTCTGCCTCTCGGGTGCTCAGGCTGGTAATGGAGTGAGCCTCACTGCTTCAGTACAGACCCTCCTATTCACAGTGGCAGAATAGCTGTCCCACACCAACAACTGAACTCTTAAACCTAGCCAGAAAGCAGTGTTGGTTCCAAGGTGACTGGGGAGACTGCTGACAGGCAGGTCAGTGTTACTGCTGTTCAGTGTTAAATAGAAGAATTCTTTAACTATAACAAAAAAATGCCACTTCTGGCAGCTCTTAAATAGATCTAAAATTACTTCTTGAACTTCTGGGTCTAGCCTATGCCTCCCCCCTTCATTTACTAACAACAAACACCAGTACTAATTGGCAAGAATGTAGGGATTGTTGCCAGGTGTTGTCAGCATAAGGTAAGTCTGAGGTAACATGCTAATCCAGAGTTATTACTCACCTTTGAATAGCCACCAGTTCCCACAAAAATCAGAGAGACGTTCTGATCTTGCATTGTGATGTCCATCATACAAATCAGCACCATGATGTATTACTATGGCATAACAAGCCAACACTGGGAGGTCCAGCTGCTAAAGAACTAGCGCAGGGGTGGGCAAGATGCGGCCTGCCAGGCCATTCTATCTGGCCCGCAGTGCCCCTAAAAAATTTAGAAAATTAATATTTATCTGCCCCTGGCTGCCTGTCATGCAGCCCTCGATAGCTTGCCAAAACTCAGTAAGCGGCCCTCCGCCCGAAATAATCACCCACCCCTGAACTAGCGCTTCCTTTTCAGCCCACGAGGTATTGCCAGCATTGCAGCAAGCAAGGGGTGGGGCAGCAAAATGATTACTGCCAGAGCTGTGCATGTTCTGTTGGCAGCAGACAGCCATCTCCAGCACTGTTTATAAGGCACCTTTCACCAATGCTGGAGAGGCCAAATACCACTAAATTCTTCTGACAACAGCAATGCTACCAGCAAACTACTTAGGTTACTTTACTGCTATATAAGCATCCATTTTTAAGCTCCTAGAATCACAGGTTTGAATCCCAGCAGAATCAACTCCTCTGGATCAGGCCAATACAGAGTTCCATGTGGATTTTTTCAGAGAACACTCCACAGATAGAGCTCCTATCTTCACTGCATGGGAATCATGCTCTCAAGTAATCATCCCTACAAACTGGCATTTGCCCCCAGTGTATAAACTGTTGTCAGATTAAAAGAAGATAAAATCTTGTTTTGCCACTGACCTGCTGGGTGACTTTTCACAAATCACATTTCAGCTCAAGCCTCCATTTCTGCATCTGTAAAATGGGGATAATGATGGTTACTTCTCTTGTAAAGCAGTTTGGGTGCTGACAAATACCTTGAGTCCAAGGTAAAAGAGAAGAAGGTGTGCAACATACAACTTTAGATCAGTGCAAGTCACTCCACTCCAGGGTAAAGTAATTCCTCAGAAAGCAAGGAGTAACTATAGCCCAATTTAAGTTACACTGGGGTTTCTATTGTGTATCTACTCCCCTAGTTAAATTTAATTTCTGTGGAGCTGTTTAACATAAACCAGCTCGTTGCCTCCTAGTGGCAAAATACTTCAATAAATGCCCACTGCAGGTAGCCAGCCTAGAACTGATTGAGTAACTGCTTCATTATAAAGAGAAACATCTGGGGTAGATTACTGCATAATAATCCTGCCATGTGTCAATAGCCTTTGAATCCTAATAGCAAAAAGCAAAGGGAATTGGATAACTGTTCTCCCCTGTTCTTCTCTTGAGGATTGGGCCAATCCTGCTACACTTGCAAGCAATTGTAGTGATGCAACTGTAATATTCCCATGGAAGCAAGTTTATGGATCATTCTCCTTTTGTGCTCTGTAAAGCAGTGTCACACAAAGCTCTTTAAGCAGTGCTAGTGCTCAATAGGAAAAAAAAAAAAAAAAAAAAAATCAGCTGAAGCATCAAACCAGCAAAAACTTTCCATGGACAGATCTAGAATTTTGAAAGTGAGGGGTGCAGATGGTAAGGTGCCTCATCACAGAGCACAACACACACTTTTTCCAGGTAAAAGAAAACTAGAAACTTTACTAATGTGCTAGGGCCCTAGAGCTATATTACTTGGTTTAAGATCAAAACAAAACAAATACCACTTGATTGGAATGTGTATTAATATATAAAAAACTGCAACAAACTAGGCAAAAAAAAAAAAACAGGAGGGCCAACCTTTTTAGTAGGTGTACCACAAATTAGCCCCAGACTGTCCCCAAGTGCCACTCTGATCCCCTTCCTGCCCTATCTGCTGCTGTGTTGTCTGTCCCCTCCCTGATCTGCCACATACTGCCCACACAAGCTGCCTGTACCATTGTGCTGCAGGTTGGCTGCCCAGCATACCATGGTAGTGGGGGCAGCAGCAGCAAACACCACCACCACCAGCATTCCATCTCCCAGATAAGGACCCAAATGAAACCCAGGTAAATATTCTCTGGCTACCACCTCACCTGTATAAATTGCAGCCCAACTGACTTCTGGTTTTGGTTTCTGAGGTCACTAAGTTTGCTGTAAGAGTCTTTCAAGTGGTGCCAACAGTCCAGCTGAACTGCCACCAGTAAACCTCTCTATGCTGGATCACTTACGTGAACCAACAAAGTCAGCCCCAAACCTTGCGCCTATAAAGCTGAAGCATAACCCTTCTGTGCTGGTCAGGTAGAGCTGGAGTAGTAGCAACTTTCCTTAGGCACATATTAGTGACCTGGAACCTGTGATCCTTTTAGCCCCCATCTCGGGAATCTGCTTTCCCAGATCCCCTCCCACATTGCTGCATTTGCAGTCGTCTTCTGTCCCATCCATAAGTGAGTTTCACTCCTTGTTAAATAAACTTGCTTTAGACCCATACACCAATATATTTGGACAGGAGAAATCCAATGTGCACTGTGCAAGGTCTCTTTGCTGCCATGCTTCTTAGATGCCTGCAAACCTAAAGATGACCCATAGTCATCTTTTAAGATTTGTTTCAGGGACAATTCGATTACTGGAGATCTTCCCTGTTCCATTATGCAACATGAATCATGTGCTAATTGCAGTAGCAATGAATAAGATACAAGCAGGAGGCCTTTTTAGGAAACACTGTAAAATCCTTTATTTGATAAAAATAGTTTTACAATTGGAACAAAAACATACAGTTTTGCAACATTCTGTACATTTGAATTCCTGCTTCTCTTCAAAGGCTACTCTCCCTCACAGACAATCCTATTACATTTCAGTCTTTCTGCTGCCCCCATCTCTATAGCAGCCTGCTACTACAGTGACAATGTACAGGATCAGCTTCAAGAAAACTTCTTAGCTTAAGAGCCCTGCATTCATTAGCAGGAATCTTCACAGGGTGTAAAGAAACATTCTACAGTGTCCTTGCTTCAAGGCAAACGTTTGGTAGTAGAGACACTTTGATTTTGTCATCACCTGTTAGCAACATTGCTCACAAAATTAAAGATGAGGTTTTAGATCCAGTGCTAAGTGAATGGTTCCCCCACAGGAAAACATTTTTTCCTCCCTTCCCTAGAGAGATGATTGAAGACTGAGCTTCCATCACTTACTCAACATGCCAAACTGCCCTCACACTCACCCCCAACCTTCCCATATCATCTTGGCCTGGCTGAGGTGCAAACACCAGTCACAGGCCATGCCATTACCGTACTCTCCCAAGAACAGCTCTCCAACCATTATTAGTCACCATTTCACTTATCTTAAAACCCCACCTTTAAAAAGGTAGCTTCCTCCATCCCCCAGCAAAAAAGAGAGGGAAGAACAGAACATTTAAGGGTTATTTTCAAGTTTCTTTTTCAAAACAAGGCAGCTAAAACTACAGACAAACATACCTTTTAACTGCTTTAAAGGGGAAAGGGGAGCTCCCACTTGGTAGTGTTATGACATAACTGTTAGGTCTGCATGACCCTGTAGCAACAAGAGTTAGCTAAATCACTGTAACTAACTCAGAATGAGACAGGGTTAAAGCTCCAATAGTTTTGCTACACTTGCATTTCTACAGAAGTATGTAGATGTAACAGCTCATTACAGCTGATATTAGTATTCTTTGATAACAATACAATTGTTGCATCAGTCTCTACCCTAATGAGATACCTATTTAAAGGCCAGCAAAGACAGGCCCCAGAAACATCAGGATCAAGATCTCAGAACCCAGGAAGTCTGGGGGAATGCAGATACAGGGTTTTAATTCTCTGTCAAGGCTAAACGGGAAGAGTCAACATCACTCTAGGTGGAACGATTAGCTCATGCATGTTCATTCTCTAGACCTCTCTACTAGCACACTATTCTCATAGATTTGGCTTCCAGTAAGTTTCACTGTATAGGTACCCAGGAAAGGCTCTGTGAGCTTGTGATGAAAAAGGCTAAATGAGCAGAGTTCTGGTGGGGAACACTTTGGGTAGCTCAGTATAAGCGTGTTTAAATAGTTTCACAAGCAGGACATGTAGATACCCTATCCACCCCTGAGGAAGGTGGCAGTCTGGGATTGACATCAGGCTGTAGAGACTCCTCCCTGATTGGTTCCCCTAGCATTATGTTTAGTGTTGTTTGGTGACTGTTAACCTCTGTTCTGAATACTATATTTTGCAAGGGATCTTGGCTGCAGCCACATCGGTCTAAGCACAAAGGCAGACAAACTTTTTGGGCAGAGTTGATATATTTTATTAGACCAACTAAACAGGTGCAACAACTTTTGCAACTATTTAGTTGGTGTAATATAAGACATCACCTCTAACCAAATACTTTTGCAATACAGTTTTGTTGCGAGCTGACTGTGCCTGAGGGGAAAGAGAGTCTCAGAGAACTGGAGAGTAGAGAAAGGGTAGTCCTAAGGAGGACAGAAAGTTGCAGAGAAAAAAAAAAAAAAGTAGTCCTGGGGAGAACAGAGAGGGTCTGAGTGAGGACAGAGAGAACTGCAGTGGCACAATAAAGACTGCTTGTTTAGACATGATCAGTCTGCTGTGCTGTTTGGGATGTCAGCTCTTTCTCCTGCCCCCACTCTTGAAGAAGAAAACAGCTCCCCTATCAGAAGCTGATAAAAAAGGAGCTCTCTGAGGTGGGGGAGGTGGAGGTATCTACAGATAACCAGGGAAGCTACACTAGGGCTTTAAGGGGTCCTATGGGAGAAGGCAATCAGGCAAGGCTTCTTCTTGGGGAGTCCCAAGGTAGAGCTTCCTTCCCTTCAAAAGTAGTGTGAGCCCACATCAAAAACTAAACAACAGTATTCATCCCTCTTCTGCAGACAAGCCAAGGAGAGCCCAAGGCTCACTTTGGGCTGGTCCACTTCTGAGGATGGATCATGTCTCTCCCCAACTAGAGAGGAAAGGGAGCGCGAAATATCCTGCCTCTCCATCATACCTGTAAAGCCTCAATTGCATATAAAGTTGCTTCTTTAGGTTCAGTGAATAAACACAGTATAATCAGCTGGGTCAGAAGAGGGTCAGAGGGAGAGAAGTGACCTTAGCTTCCCCTATCAGGATTCCCAAGGTCTCACTCCCTTTCTCCCCTGCTCTCCAGCTCCTTATTGTACTGCACAGTGACAGGCTCCACTCTTGCAGCTTTCCACAGATTTATTCACGCTCCTTAGAGACCCAACTTAAGCTAAAACAGGCTAATTTGAATCCTAGCCCTACTCTCCAGTAATCCACTACTCCCCTGTCTCCCCCCCAGCTTGGTGGCATCTACAAACTTGTATTCCTTTCCCAAGTTTCTACAGTGCACAGAACAGAGCCCTCAACAAATTGAAAGATAGGACCAAAAGAAACCTCCTGAGGTTCAGTAAGGACAGTTGTGAAATTGTGCATTTAGAATGGAACCACCCCATGCACTGGTAGAGGCTGGGGGCTGACTGGCTGGTAAGCAGCTCTGCAAGAAAGGACCTGGGGATTACACTGGACAATAAGCTGAATATGAGCCAACAGTATGTCCTGGGAGATGCCCAGAAGACAAACAGCATACTGGGCTGCATTAGTGGGAGTGTTGCCATCAGATTGAGGGAAATGGTTCTTTCCCTTTATTTGGCACCAATGAGGCCAAATCTGGAGTACTGTGTCTAGTTTTGGGCCTCCTGCTACAGAAAGGATGTGGACAAGTTGGAGAGAGTCCAGCAAAGGGTGACAAAAATGGTTCAGGGGCTGGGGCACATGACTTCTGGGAAGAGGCTGAGAGAACTGGGCTTATTTAGTCTAGAGGAGAAAAGACTGGGTGCATCTATATGTTCAATTAATGTGCATTAAATCCAGTACCTCTGGGCACTTATACACGATTGCGGAGGCTACTCCAAAGCACTGAAATTCCAAGGCGTTGGAGCAGACTCAATTCATCAAATCTGCTGGAGCATGGCAATTACCATGCTCTGGTGTCCTGTTTCAGCGTCACCACACCTAAAAGTGATGGTGTAGGCACCTGAACTAAAGCTCAAATGAGCTTTAATTAAGCACTCCTGCTGCCATTTTTAAGTGTGGAGACACTGATACAGGAGACACATCAGCACTTTAATTAGAGCAGGTCTTGAAGCCACTAATTAAAACACCACCTCTCCCACCCCCAGAGCACATGTAAAAGTGCCCTCCATTGTGAGGTACTAAAAAAAAAAAAAAAAAAAATACACATTAGCTTATTTTAATGTGCATTAGCTAAAGAGCATGCTTGTTTGTGATGTTTTAACGTGCATTAAAATAGACTAATGCACATTAAACCGCACATGTAGACATGCCCACTGAGGGAGGATTTAATAGCAGCCTTCAACTACCTGAAGGGGGGTTCCAAAGAGGATGGAGCTAGACTGTTTTCAGTGGTGGTAGGTGACAGAACAAGGAGCAAGGGTCTCAAGTTGCTGCAAGAGAAGTTTAGGTTAGGTATTAGGAAACTCTTTGAGAAGATCCTCAAGGAGCACACCTGTGATGGGCCGGCTTCAGGGATGATGCTCGAGGGCAACCAGCACGGTTTCATTAGGGGCAGGTCATGTCAGACCAACCTGATTGCCTTTTATGATCAGGTCACAAAGGCAATGGATGCAGGTGTCACCGTGGACGTAGTCTTTCTAGACTTCAGCAAGGCCTTTGACACCTTCTCCCACCCCATCCTCATTAAAAAACTAGGCGACTGT
>NW_017729034.1:2778207-2780079 GCF_001723915.1 Gavialis gangeticus
TTGGAGAGTAGGTTTAGATTAGACATCCGCAAGAACTACTTCACAGTTAGGGCGGCTAGGATCTGGAACCAACTTCCAAGGGAAGTGGTGCTGGCTCCTACCCTGGGGATCTTTAAGAAGAGACTTGATGCCTACCTGGCTGGAGTCATTTGAGCCCAGTTTTTTCTCTCCTGCCCAGGCGAGGGGTTAGACTTGAAGATCTACAAGGTCCCTTCTGACCCTACTTCTATGATTCAATGATTAGGAAAAGTCTCACCAGGGGGGCGGAAAAGCACTAGAACAGGTTACCCAGAGAGGTTGTGGAGGTTGTCATCTTCAGAAGTTTTCAAGACCCGGCTAGACAAAGCCTTGGCTGGGAAGATCTAGTTGGGACTGGTCCTGCTTTGAGCAGGGGGTTGGACTAGGTGACCTCCTTAGGTCCATTCTAACCCTAATTTTCTATGATTCTATGAAACCCTTTGTCAAACCAGAGATCAGGGAAGTGCTAAATTCTTCAGAAGCAAAAGCCACAGGTGGGGTTTTCAGAAGGATCACACTTGCTTGTCACTTAAGTGAAGGACTTCATCTACTGGTAACTTGTCAAAAGGAAAAATGCCAAAGAAATGAGCGTTTTGAAGACTAGCTCACTGCTGATAACCATTACATTGTAATTAAGGGTCCAGTCATAAACCCCAGGAGCCATTATGGCAACAACTAAAGATCTGCCCCCTCCCCCCTCCGCCATAAGAAAAAAAAAAACCCTGATGTCAGTTTTGTTCTCTACTCAGTGTTTGACCCTGGCCCCCTCCACAGCAGTTCAGGGTCAATGGCTTTGCATCACAGGAGTCCAGAGTCCGAAAGAATAAGAGGCTAGAAGACCTTCCCTGGCCCACGGGATCAGCATTCTCTATGCCAGAGAGCACATTAGCTTACCTCTGGAACTGTATTCTCTTCTAAGTAAGAGAACACAATTTTCATAGTGCAACAAAACATTGCTGACAGCCAACTCATTGATGTCAGCAAGTTAATCCAGAACACATTAAAGCTCTTGAGGGAAGTTACCCATGACCAGCTATGTCTTGCAACACCAGCAGCTGGAATGACTCCAGGGGCAGAAATAACACATGCAGGATGAGGAAATGCATATATACAGACTAAGTCTAAAGTGTATTTAGTGCTCATTGGTGTGCGTCTGACAGCACAGGACAGGCGCAGTGTCTTACTCCTAATCTGCAGCACCCTCTGCTATTCCAGCCCTGGGCTCCCCGCACAGCTCTGCCAGTGCCCTGCATTGCTGCCCTGCAGCACAGCTGGGCTTTTCTTGCTCAAAGACTGGCAGATGTACAATGGTTACATTTATACTCTTATATCCTTATATTTAAGGATGATATTGAGGATCACGTGCCAGGACTAAGATCTCATTAGTCTTTCATTTCTTGAGCAAACTTCTTGTACCTCCCCACATATGCAACTGAAGTATAAAAGGCATGTGAGAAGATACTTTGTTCTTACTTACATAAGGTCTAATTAAATAACTTTTCCTTCTAAAGCAAGCTACTAATATAGTATGAACACATTTCAAGTACAATTCAGATTGCCTTGGAAAGAGTGGCAGAGACTAATAAATAGACCTATATCTTCATACTTCATTTCCAAGAGAGTCCTCAGTGCATTTAGGATTTGCAGTTACGCTTTGCATGTCCTTCTGTCTTCTGTAATTCTTCATAATACTGTACATACCACTGACCAAGAACACAGCTGATATGACTGCAAAGTAGGCCGCATAGATTATGAACTGTAAAGAAAGGGAGAGAAATGGAAGTTAAAGATCTGGGATAGACACACACACGCCTCCCCCTCCCCCCCCCCCCCCCCCCCCCCCCCCCCCACCAC
>NW_017729034.1:2780286-2794738 GCF_001723915.1 Gavialis gangeticus
CCCCCCCCCCCCCCCCCCCCCCCCAGCTCCACTTACACAAAAGGCAAAATGCAAGATGTGGTTTAAATACGACTGGTGAATGAAGTGTGCATCTCCCAGCCTGTTACCTGCCTTTATTACCATGTTCGTTAGAGCCAGTGAAAGATACCAGACAAGTGGCATCTAAACTTTAAAGATGTTTATCTATAGAGAGAGATCAGTGGTACATGGAAAAAAGCTGAACTCAAGGGGAGCTTCACCTGAATAAAGTATTTTTTCATCATGAACTGTGCCAACACAAACTTCCCATCCAGCTAGACTATAAACCCTGTACTGGTGAACTACCTTGTGGGGTGAGATGGGAGCTCCATCTCTGACCTTGGCCCTCTGGAGAAAGTTAACAAGGGAGCCCATGAAATCCAATTGTGAGTTTGCAAAAGAAAAAAAAAAATTCACCCCCCACTCACAATTGGACAGTACTCCCCCCCCCACAACCTCTTTCCCCTCAGCATAGGCTAGGGAACACTCCTCAGACCTCAAAACTGGAACTGAAACCACAGCCACAGAAGAGTTTGGTCAATGCTCCCACCCTGATTTCCATTTTTCTCTCCTCCTCCCACAAATCAAGATAAAGCAGCAGCCTTACCTGCGTGAAGATGTTTAGCCCAAGACCTCTGGAGTCCACAACAATCACAGTGAGGACAGTCTGAAGTGCCAGGGCAATGAAAGTATTGACCCCAAATACCAAGGCATACCGCTCCACACTTAGGTTTGTAGCAATCTGGAACCTGGGGGGAGGAGGAAAGAGTTGTAGAAATATGTTTAGGAGGCAGAGGAAAGGACTTTTCAGAATAGGGCAATGTTTAGACAAGCAAACTAGGTAGGTTGGAAAGCTCATCTATACATTGGATATTTCCATAGTCATCTTGCCTTACACTGCAGTCTTCTCACAAACCGAATAGGGTACTACCTAGCTAGTCTTGGAGTTCAAGTGACATGGGGAAAACTGAAGAGTTGTACAAAGTGTGGGAGTTCTCTAGGTTACACTCTTATCCAAGACAGCATTTAAGACTGAAGGTACTGAATTCCTGGGGGCACTCTATTGCCAGAAGGGCCTCATCTTTCAGAGAAGATGCAGCATACCCACTTTGCAGTCACAGAACTGCTCATAATCAAGTCAAGAAGGGACTTACAATGAGTATATCCTACTACACTCTAGTGAGGGTATTCCTTCATTTCCTGTTTACTGCATGGGGGTGCTGGGTTTAGCTGAACAGTTGCCTCTACAAGTAACAAATATTATATAAACACATTTTCCTGCTTACAAATCAGAGAACTTGTCTCCACTGCAGACAAAGCACTTGTCCCTCTTCTCTCCGATGCTTCAGTCTAACAATATTTATGGAAAAAGCATTCCCCTGGAAGACCGCACTACCCAGCACTTACAGACAAAGACTTTAGTGTTGCGAGACCTCTGTTCCACTCCTGGTTCTGACAAGGCAAACTGCCAGCAATTTAGTAAGTCAAATGCCACCCTGCCTCAGTCTCCCCATCTGAAGATACCAGCACACAGGGACTTTTGTACAGATCACTGAGATTCTTAGATATACAATATGTGAGCTATACTGTATGCCAGTTTCCAGGCATTCAAAATCCTGACTTTAAAAAAACTACTTACGTTGCTATTGTGATAAGCAGCATGTAGATAATTCTGAAGACCACGTACGACGCATAGCATATCCAGATGTTACGAACTATATCCATGATATAGACAGCAGCAGCAATAAGGAGGGAAAACAGGGCTAATGCTACTTCACCCCAGGTAGCCCACGGTATTTTTATGTAACCTACAGCAAACACTGCAACAGCTCCTATTAGCAGGATGAAAAGAGAAAGGATGTAATTTATTAACTATCACAATATTTTGTCATCCAGAGGCCTGGTTTAAATACTCCATGCATTAGACTGAGAGACACTGATGTGTAAACATGCCAGGCGTCCTGGAGAAATGCTCCACTGGCTGTATGTTTTAATGCTAGGCTTCACTCTAACAAGGCTGTAATAAAAAATGCTCCTCATTGGCTTATCTCAATTCACAATGAAATGAGTGGTATCAGCTAACAACTGTAATGAGAAAAGTTAAGCCAATGATTTGTGCTTTGGCAAAACTGACTTCAGCTCCACAAGGCTGCAGAGCTCCACGCCTCAACTCTTTCCACAGGTTCTCTTCTGCACATTTTTTCTAAGGCTAGCAGTTTTTTTCAGAGAGCCTGTTAAAAGGAAGTAGAAGCCCAGTTTGACACCTCTATCAAAAGGTGTCAAAGGCAGAGGGAGACAAGAGGATTATCAGTACATCATTGCCGCTGGGGGCTGAGTACAGCTTTCATGCTGCTCCAGTATACAGCAGGTAGAATTACACTTTGAAAAGGAGCTTGTTCTATAGACAAGCCAAGAAAGGCCCAACAGAGCCATCACAGACAGCAAGCCAAAATAGCAGCATGCTGACAAAGGGCAATTTATTGGTGATCACTGAAAGACAGGATTGCGTTCAAGACTTGTCCCAATCTTTGGGAGTCTGACAATAGTATTTAGATCCTATTTGTAACCCCCTGCAAGCCAACCTCTTCAAGAAGCCTTCTAGGCAGATCCACTGGCCTCCAACTTTCTACCAGGGGATTCACAGTTCCAAAGAACCCTAATGCAGGTGGGTCTCAACCTGTTTAGACTCAAGGCCCCCCTTGGAAAATGCCAGTTCTTAGTTTTCACTCATTTTTTGACTATGGAAAAACAACAATGCAGTTTTCCTGTTGCAATGGACTTGGACAACCCACAGCATGGCAGAATGTTTTGAACACTATAGATTCCTACTTGAAATTTCTGGGTTTATCTTGGGACTCATGCTTGCACACTTAACAGTGATAACATTGTGTGGCAACCCAGGACACCTTTGCAAAGGTTCTCAAGGCAACCCAGGGTATTGTGGCACGTTGGTTGAGAATCGCTGCCCTAATGCATCACTTTTCACACAGGATGAAATCCACAGAGTTGCAGGAAAGACTGTGGCTAGGTCAGTGCCCTTCCATGTACATCTGCACAAGTGCCCACTGTAACACGTCCACAATAGGCTTTCATTTTGGAAGTGTGCCACCACCATACCGGTGAGACCTTTCCCTACATGCAACAAGATGCTCCGTCTGTAGAACATCAAGTTACAATAAACCAGTGGCTTCAAAGCTGTGGCGGAGAAGGGGAAACCCACCGCCCCCACACTTTCTGGGGATTCAACTGACAACTCATGGAGTTTCACTCTCCTCCTTCCCCTTAGGAACATAGTTATGTCAGTGTAAACACAAAACCACAGCATGAGACACCACAGCTGACTCAACAGTTTCATATCTTAACCCACATGCCAGGCATTGCCAACTGCTTCAGGTGCATGTCTAGGCAACCAGTTAAAATGTATGGAAGATGGACTTATGCACAAAGGGGACCTAAAAAACTGAGATACACGTTAGTCATAAGACAAGCTGATTCTATTTAACTCCCTGAAGATTCTGCCTCAGCCACCATGGTCCTGCCTGGAGCTTGGGTTTGGGCACCAGAACCCCAGTACAAGGTAGAAAGGTGCCTGAAGCAAAGGAGAGAGAACAGGAGCTAGACAGGGAGGGAGAAACAACACGTGATCCTGTAATTAAAAGTTGGCTGACTCATGCACAGGAAGCAGATTTAAGGTTGCACAAGCAGCCTTTGTTTTGGCATCTCTTGAATTTGGAAGGCTTGACTTAGTGACCTTAATAACACTGGTTGTGTATGCCAGCTTTTACAGTCCTGGAGCCAAAACACCATGCTCAAAAGGAATCCAAAGAGAACATTTGCAGTCATTTTAAGTCTGCTCTGAATTGCAGCCCATGCTTGACAGCCCTCTAGGGTCATTTCCCTTTAAAATGACTACATATTTAGGAATAACTGGGCTCCAACACTGTTGTTACTACAGGGTCACTGCACTACAGGACCACAACTGCTTCCTGGGTGGACAACTAGTGATAACAAGGACTATAAGATCTGGAATTGTGACTAGGGTGTGCCAAGCTGAAGTGGCAGCCATTTAATACAGGCTGAACAAGAGGATGCACTAGGCAACTTTAGAGTTGGGAGTTAATTCAAGGCATTCTTGCCACAGAATGCCATTGGGATACCTAGGTCAGGGGTCAGCAAGGATCTAGCCTGTGGAACCACTGGATCTGGCCTGTGAACATGGGACTTCAGCAGGTGGGGGCTTCAGCTAGGGGTGCTCTTCCCATGTCACCATGGGGACAAGCATCAGCCACAGGAATTTTACCCATGCTGAACATGTGCCGCTGGCAGGCGAGTCCTAGTGCCCACCCGCATCTGACCTTGGGTAGGTCATTTCAGCCTGCAGCCAGAAAATGTTGCCTATTCCTAACCTATATTTCCCCATCAATATCCTCAGAAGTGGAGGGACTTTATCTGATAAGCAGAGATTTCCTAGAAAACCTATTGTACATTTTATAAGCTACCAAATGCAAACTTGTTTTCAACATTCAAGGAGCTAGGGAATCTGTTTGTATCCCAGTAATTCAAGTGTCTTCAGGACCAATCAATGGTAAGTCTGCCATGTTGAAGCCAAGTGAACCTTAACACCCGTGTCCACTCCAGTAACAAATACTATGCCTTTTTACAAAATATATTTTGCTCCAATCTTTCCCTGCCTGCTCTTTCAGAGGCATTCTTGACACGATTCAGGTTATCCAAGGAACATCTTTCCAATAATAGCAAGCCAACTAGAATTCTGGCTTGTATTTTGTAATCGCCTTCTTATGGAAAAGATTCATGACTTGAATGAACAATTAAAAAAAAAACTTCTACAATGGCACAGCAGTGTTCATACATAACCTAATGAAGGCCTTGAACTCATCCCACCCATCTTCTGACTTATATATGTGGGGGAGTTATCCTGATACTATATGAAAGTATTCTTAAAGTGAGCTGGAAATTTGCAAGTGTTTCACAAGGCCATATCAGTTACAATGAACTGCCAGCAAAACAGATGCAGAGTTTCACTGGAAACTTTCAAGTCAGCTTCCTTTGGCAGGTTCTTGAGGATACCACGGCTAGAATCCACGGCTCTAGCATCTGGAACAGCAGTTCCCAATCTTGGGGTTGTGACCCCATTTGGGGTTCACAATGATAAAAAATGGGGTCAAAAAGATGCTTGACAGTGTCAACTGATTATGATGAATACACTTCCTATTTATAAATATCCAGCTCTCACACCTGGCAGTTATTTGTCCACGCACAACCGCTGTAAAAATCAGTATGTTGATACTGGCTGGCTGAAATATGTTTGATATGACAGAGAAATCTAACATGGATGCTTTTCTCTGAAAAATTTCTGCCTGGAGTTCTAGCAGTAAAACTAATGACAAGGATGAGACCGAGAAATGAAAGGAGTGCAAGACACAAAAGCATTGTAATGCCATATTTAGGACTTGTTGATCTTGTCTACATCATTTTGGGGTCTCAAAAAACGTCCAGGGTTTAAATGGGGTCATGCTGAGGAAAAGGTTGGGAAGCCCTGATCTAGAGCCAGGAAGCGCAGAGCTTCTACACTTCCCATCACTCAGCTGAAAGCCTGGGAAACGCTCCTAAAATCCCAGATTGAACCCTGACTTCCCCTGGTTCCAGTCTCCCTGCCGCAGAGCTGGCAAGGCTTAGTTTCTGGTTCAGTGGCAGCTCCAAAGGCCAACAGCAAATCTGGAAGACTTAAGAGCTAAAGAGCATGGGTTCCCAAGCTCAAATTGGTTTCCAAATTGCTTAAAGAGAGCATCTTAATGGTTTTAAAACAAAAATAGCGTAAACATTTCCCAAAGGAAAATAAAAAAAAAAAATTCTGCTTTTTGCTGTTAAAAAAATCACCCCCACTCTCCTCAATAATCCACACGAACCTCCATTTGGGATCCTCACAGAATGGGACTTCCCAATATTAAAACAATTGCAACTGTTCTCTAGGCTTGCTTTGTTATCTGGCCAAGGCCAGTGGAGCATGCTGGTCTAGTGTTTAATGGAAAAGAACTGGCTTCTGTGGTCCTGTCTTTGGAGGTGGTGAGCAACCTTCACTCCCACTGTATTCCATGTAGGTGCTTAGTTACTTTCAGGGAAGGTGCAAAACAACAAATAATCAGTGTTTGTGCCTCACTTTTCCCCCACACAGGCTCTAAAAAGTATACACCTCATAAACAAGTGGAGAGGATTTGGAAATTTTCAAAACAGTTTAGACACAACACTTGGCTGGGATGGTTTAGTCAGGGATGATTCTGCCTTGAGCAGGGAGCTGGACTAGATGATCTTGTGAGATCCCTTCCAGCCCTACTTTCTTATGAGCCTATGAATTCAAGAATATGACAAAGCATGAAGGGTCCTTGCATTTAGAGCTTTTCTGATGGAGTGGATGGAGTGCTGAGCTGTCCTAACAATATCCCCACAGCCATGACATGAAACAGTCTGTTGGAGAGTTATACAAGACTAACCTACCTGGACCCACACAGTCAAGCAAGGACTGTGCACTGTATAGTTTCTGCTGCTGTCAGCAGGTTACAGGGCAGGCTGCTTTGAGGCTCATGTGTTTTGAAGGAATATACAGGAAGCGTTTTCCCAAAGACATTCAAAAATGACAATCCCTCCAACCAGGATCAAGGGACATTTATACACACGCTCTGGGTTGGAGGGAGGGGCGGGAGGGGAGATGCTCCAATTAAAGTGCCCGCAGCTTCATGTACTCAGCATCCTGCGCTTCAAAATGGCAGCATAGATGCTAGAACTAAAGCTTGTCTGACAAGTTTTAGTTAAAATACCCCCTGCCATTTTGAAGTGTGGGGACTCTGAATAGATGCAACACAGAGGCTGCTGGAGCAAGTTAATTAACACATGCCAGCAAACTTGTTTAATCCAGTCTGCTCTGATATGTGCTAAGTAGCATGCACTGGAGCAGATGTCTGGCACGTGTATACGTGCCCAAGCAGTCTAGCCAAAATAACCTCATCTGCATTTAAACCAGCACCTACAGGTACATAGGTGTTCCCATACCTGGAAAATTGCGTTGAATAATCCAATGATGCTACTGCTAGGGGAGGATCCCATAATATGTCACAGGTAGAAAGACCAGCTGTTTCAGTATTTCCAAACCTACCTCTTGCATTACAAAACCAGCTATGTAAGCAACAGAATCACAAGATACTATGTCTGAAATTCATCCAACAGCTATCTGGCATAGCACCAATCTAGATGAAAGTCTCCCACATGCACATGCTAGGGAATATTACAATTCTGTCAGAACTATGTTTCAGTAACTATGAGTTTGAGGATGTAACATGTAAGTCTCATTGGTTATGCATTTTTTTTATTGCCTTCTGAAATAGACAACTTACCTAAGAGTGTTGAAACAGCCTCTACACCACCATTATAGATCTCAGAGTTCTGAGCAGGAAGTACCATCTCCCATAGGCCCTGAGTGTAGTTTATTACTTGGAAGTAGCCACAGGTTGACAGTGCCCACCATACAGACCAACATAGCATAGGCCGAGAGGAATAGCACTGGAAGAAGTCCCGCCATAGCTCTTTGAGCACTATGACGATGTCCACTTTCTGCTCCTGAAGAGAAATAAGAAAAATTAAAGATCACACTTATTAAAACAGTTCATTTTATCCCTCAAGATTGCGCCTGACAGGGAGGGGACCAGTAGTAAGAAGTGCCAGATCAGTAAACCTGGACACCATTAGCCATCCTTACCATGTCCCCTCCCTTCCCTCCCAAGAGCGCTACCACTCCAAGCAGGAGAGCATCTGCCAAAATGAAGAAACAGGTTCATTCTCCATGGTCCATCCAATCTTTAGCTTCTCTGGTCAGAGGGCCAGTTGTCAGAAGAGGGAGAGTGTTCACTTCCTTACAGTGTAAAGAAAAACACTAGCTGTCAATAATTCATTTCAGAAAGGCAAAAGTCATATGCCAACTTTTGCAGGTTACCAGACTGGACTGAATTTGAGCCAAAGACCAAAAAGATAAGAAATTTAAGATCAACCACAGAAGTTCTTTCCAAGCACCAACAACATATTTGGAAGTTTTCTACAGAAATAGTATTCAGAGATTATGAACATCTAAGTTAATAATTCCCTTACATCACTTTAAGACCACTTAGAGTCACAACACTGTCACATAAACTAAGAACTCAACTGATAGGTTTTCTGGAGATCTGAAAACAGTGGAGAGTCTTGAGGATGGAGGTACAGGAAGCCTGTTCCACCAGATATCAACACTATGGTGAAGTTCTTGCACCCACCGTTTGAGTTGAAGGGAGGGATACAGAAATTCATGTTCTTTTCTCATGCAGCACCACTAGAATAGAATTGAGTGGAGCTGAACCAGAGTATTTTAACATACTATATAAATAGTCTTTTTAAATATATATTGAGATATAGATGTGTGTGTATTGTGTGTGCGTGTGCGTGTGTGAGACCATTGATTGATGTGTATGTATATACACACTACATACATACACACACACACACACACACACACACACAAGTGTGTGTACATTGATTGATGTGCATGTATATGCGCATGTATGTATATGTGCAGGTATATTATATAATTATTTTATTTCATTATTTATCATTTTATTTATATACATAAAAATAAATCAACATTCACATGGTTGGGAAGGGAAGAGGTTAAATTAAGAAGTTATCCTCAGATACTGATTAGTATACAAAAAGGAATTCTGTTCCCTACTGTCTTGGGTGAATGGAGATGACTAAATGCTGGCTTGTTTTGGACCCACACACAGTCTTTGCTAATAGCCACATCTAGCAGTACCTCCCAGAGGAGTCAGCAAAGTAGCAACTACATTGTACAAGACTCTCCCGAGTTCAAGACCACTAAGAGTTTCACTGGCATCACTAATTTTCTCTCCTAAATCCCACAGAGCAAATATACCCCTTCTGCATGGAACACGCTTCCTATGCCAGCTTATTCTCTTTCCTTCAAATCAAGGGGTAGTGGGTACCAGTATATATGCAGCACCTACATTAGGAGGGTTTGCAAGCATAGTTTAAACTAAAAAAAAACTGCTGGAATAGTTAAGTCTCAAGGGGCATTTTTACACTTGATCCAGGGACAAAAGGGGTGCTTTAGAGCGGCTCTAATTAAAGCACCCAGAGCATCTCATGTATTAGCTCCTTGAACGAGCTTTTACTAAAGTGTCCCTGCCACCATTTTGAAATGCAGAGACAATACACGAGACAGAGGCTGGCTGGAGTGTGGTAATTACCATGCTCCAGCAAACCTGATTAAATTGAGTCTGCTACAACGTGCTGCAATTACAGTGCTTCAAAGCAGCCTCCTGGCTCGAGTGCAGGCACCCAAGGACTACACATTTTTCTCCATCCTACACCTAGTACAATGGAACCCCAGTTCTCAGGTGACTGTCAGCAGCCACCAGCCTCCAAACAAGTAATAATCACATGTGCGGTATTTTAAATTGAGGTGACGCGGCATGCAAGTCAGGTAAACGAGCAGCTTCTTTGCCCCTCTCTCTTCTACCCCAAAAAGAGTCCAATACTCATGCAACAACATGCATTACCCACCAACTTATTATAGGAGATAATGAGTAACCAAACTGACATTAGTGGGACAATCAAGCTTCCTTAGCTGCTTCCTTCAGAGGAAAGAAAAGGGGAAAAGGCAGGGAAATGGCCCATCAGCTGGAAAGCATTTAAAAATGAGATGGTAGAGCCAGAGGCTGAAATGTGGATTGGGAATCTAAACAATGAAGGACAAACAGGTCACTGGGAAATGCTACAATTATTAAGATAAGAGATAAGGCCGAGGTGCCACAATGCAGTCCAGCATGTACGGCACTGGATTAGCAAGTGAGCACGGGTTCTGTTCCTAGCTCAGCCAACTGACTGGGTGTGACCCTGAGGTGCAAGCAGGTCATGAGACACAGCCTGTTTTCCCTTAATAAAACAGAGGCAATGCTCACCTACCTCATGTAGACCAGGAGATTGGAGGCTGAGTGATTTAAAATACGGAAATGGATAGTGCTAAAAACAGGCAAGGTAGTATCAACGTATTAGACATCTAAATAAGCAACTGGCTCTGAATTCATCCACTCAGATTTAGCCTCTCACAAGTAGGGCCCATTTGGGCAAAAGATGGAGCCGGGACCACAGGCCATGCCTAGCAATAGCCAGCAACACACTCTGCTAACTTGTTTTCAAAGCCAGATGTGAAGCTCGGCATCACTCTTCCTCCATGGCATTGCTTCAATACCTCAACACAAACATGTCCAGGCACATCAGCCTAGTCTGCACTGGGAGGGGGAAGGGTAAATGGATTATCAACATTCCACTATGAAAGAAAAACCCTCACAATCAAGTAACTTTATACTTATGCCAAGTAGACAGCAGCTATTCAAGTCACCAGTGCAAGAATGGGCTACAGCTATAAAGACCCCCTGCTTCAAGGCCATCTGTTGATACCTTACCAGCGTGACTCAACTTAACTCACAGGTCAAAAATGTTCAGGCTATGAACTGTGTGCACTCTAGAAAGTCTCTCCCTTGAGAAAAGCCATGGTCTCATTTCAAGGCCTCTCCCACTAAAAATCCTTAACAGCAATTTTCACCTACCTTGGCCTTAAGCCTTCTTTCCCTCCCTCATATAAAATGTCACTTGGTAAATACTAGATAGGAAATGAATTCCAGGTGCTCTGCCAGTTAGTTCAGTAGCTTTCTGACGTACTCGTTCTCTGCAAGGCTACAAACTCAGATACAGCAACTGAGAATAACAACAGGGTGGATGCTGTCACTATTCATGCCCCAAACAGAAGTACTAGATGGGGCACAGTCTCAGTTATAAGGAAACCTAGGAAACAGATCTCCGGGGAGGTGAAGCTCATTGGAGAAGATACATAGAGTCTGCAAAAGTCAACAGCCCCAGTCATTTCTTCAGGAGAGAGGAAGAAGCCTTCTGTGGCCAGTCAGGTTACACAATCTGATTGGCCATATGCTTAGTTTGCAAAACCAGCATTATACACCAAAGCTTAGCAAATTCTTAATTTCAGAACTACACACAGCTACAAACGGTTTAAGTCCCTAACGTAACAAGAGTTTCAGGTGACTGCAGTCTACATAAGAAAGAGAGAATAACCCCTGACAGATTTTAATTTATTCTTTATTTCAAATGTTCCACTCTTATTTAAAGGATCCTCCTCATCCTTACGTTATGTAGCACAGGAAAAAAGGGACGCTTCATTCTCACTAAACCTCTCAATTTTTAAGTAGTACAGGATGACAGGAGTTCCATGCTTACCTTCAATAATTATTCAGAGCCCTCAGCAAATATGTTATACTGTGCTCAGTGATACATTATACTCAGTCGCCTCAACATAGCCTTCCCTTCCAAGCAAGGGATTTCTAGAAGCAGTTACAATTATTGCTAAAAAGTCTAGGATGGTGCTGGTACTAGTGAAATGTGCAAGGGAAGGAGCCTCCTCTTGCTTGTATGTAAATAAGTGAACATCTGTGTAGAACTGGGGCTGCAGGAAGATGACCTTGGGCTGAAGGCCGGAGCATGCCTTTAAATCAGTGGGGGCTAACTCTTTTGGCAGGCATGCCTCAAATTAGCCCAAGTGCCATTCTGATCCCCTTCCTCAGTCCAATGTGCTCCTCTGACTTCTGTTTTCTTCTCACTTTCTGCTTCCTGCCCTGGGCTCTATCTCCTGCTCTGCCTGCTGCTCCTTGCCCAATCTGCTGCTGTGCTGCCTGTCCCCACCCTGATCTGCTCCATGCCACACAAAGAGGCTGCCTGCGCCACTTGTGGCACTCATGCCAGATTGGCTACCTCTCTTTTAGATCAAAAATCACTGGCTCAGTGATTGCTCAGTACCCCATTACTATCCTAACTCCATTCCTCCAAAACCAAAAACAGAAGGAAGACTGCCTCCATTTATGCTCGCTGGTTCTTCAAGTGGTCTCAGCAGAGGGTCTTGCAGAGCTGTGCTGGACAGGACAAGATGAGTGCACTGGAATATTAATAAGTTTAATTCCCAGCTGAAACCCAAGGAAGCATAAACCTTTCCAGCTAAGCTGAAGGCAGGTACTGCTATCCTCCCTCCAGTCTCTGCTAGCAATAAGTACTTAAAGAGAAGTGAAGAGAAATGTGGCTGGGGAGACAGACTGTGCCAGTATCTTCCTCATTCAGGCTTTCAAAAGCAATTAATGCTGTGTCTAGCCATTAAATAGCAGGAAGCAGGCAAGTAATAGTCCATTTGCCTTGAGCAAGCAGTTACCCTAGACTTAGACAAACAAAACTTAAACCAATGTTCACTTAAAACTCCACCAGTGTATTAGGGATATTCTGCCTTCTCCCCTTCCTCTCCTCCTGCACTGATAGAACACTAAGTGGAAAACTTGACAAAATCATGCCATTTTAAATACCCCTAAGTGCCTTTATCTGAAGGTGATATCAACAGTTCTTCCACCGATACAATCTCTTCCTGGTTATCTGAAGCAGTTACCTAGTTCATCTGCAACAGAAATTCTGCAGGTGTTATTTCGTAATAGGCTTTCAAAACCACAGGTTGCAACTGCCTTCTCTTTAACAGCTCATGGTACATTCAGACAGGACTTTAAGCACCCAGAATCTTCCCTGCTTCCCCCATTCAAGTGAGTGAATGACGACTTAAAAAAAAAAAGAAAAAAAAAAGAAAAAAAAAGCAAGTCTTAGAGGACAGTTTAATGCATCTGAATAACAGAAGGAATATGGGGTATTTATACACATACTTTTCTATCCCACGATGCACCAGATATCTGCCACTTCAGAGCAGACTCAATTAATTGAGTCTACTCTACACACAAGCTGATGCAAACTGCACTGTCGCTTACAGTTGTAAGTGGTGAAATGTATGTCAGCACACAGAAAATGGCGGCGTCGTGCTTTTGAACCAAAGCGCCTTTTATGTATTTTAATTCAAAAGCATGCTGCCGCCATTTTCTCAGTGCTGACATGCATTTTACCACTTATACAACTGTAAGCCACGCAGGGCCGGGCGCTTTTCAAAGTGCCTAGCACTGCAGCACTTACATGTGTAAAAATGCCCATGGGGACTACCATGCCATAGGACTGGAATGCAATTTCTGCTCCCTGAAGACTTGAAGGATTGGAAAGGGATACCTTTCCTTGTCAGCTACCCTGAGACAGCGCTCTTCATCTAAGGCAGACAGCTGTGGAAGTGGTTGTAGCTTTCGTTTTTCTTGACATAGTGCCTTACCTGCTTCTCTGCAGAATGGGCCTCCACATTTAAGGGAACTTCTGACTCATCTTCCCACCCAGGCACACTCTGTAATGCAGGATCATCTCGGACGACAGCTCCACTTTTACAGTCAATAACCTTCATTTCCCTAGCAACCTGGCTGCTTGAGAGGTGGTGAAAGAAAAGACTTTTCTGAGGCATTGGCAGAAACCAGGCAATGGCAAAAGCTACAGACACAGATGTTAGGGAGATGACATTCAAGCTGAACAGGGACCAGTTGAACACCGATACCAGAACCTGTCCAGAGACGGAACCCACAGTATAACCCACCAAGGTGGCACTTCGACAGTAACTGGTGACTTTCTGGTACACATTCAAATCCACAATGCTATAAATATAGGAAAAATAAGCAATCTCTGTAGCAGTCACCACTCCATAGAAGAACTCCAGGAACTGAATAGCCAATAGTCCTTTGGCATAGAGCAGCATGAACCAAGTCACAATAAGGCTCAGTCCCTGTAGAAGGATTACAGGTTTGTACCGGAGATAGTCTGTTGCAAGAAATACTGGAAATAGCAGCACTAAATAAGAGTACGTCCATACTGGATAGATTTCATTAAAGACCTGTAAGGAGGGGGAAAAAAACCACCATTAATTATCCACTTGAGTATGTTATTTTTTGTAAAAGGTTCAAAGTAATTTTATATTTTTCCTAGAGGCTGGAATCTAAGAAAGATCTGCTACAATGGTCTCCCACTAATACCAACAAGTGGTCCCTACCACCTGCTGGACAAAATCTCTCCTCCTCCTCTCCTCATTAATCTTGGAAAGGGAGCCTGCCAGGGACCACAGCCTGCTTTGCAAGTTTAGAACCAAGTGTGAACTCTGTACAGGTTGTCATCATACCACACAACTTTCAAGGGCTTTAGAGGCAGAATTATTTCCTTGGATTACTCAACTGTAACCAGAGTGCTATGTAAACATTTAAGTACTGCCTGTTGCTTTCCACCTGTACATCTCAGAGTACTTCACTTAAGTGAAGATGTCAGCATGCATTTCTGCAAAAGGAGAAACTGACCCCCGCCCCCAGCCCAGTCTCAACCCCAGAAATTACCAAAGCTACTCAGCAGTAGAACTGGGAAC
>NW_017729034.1:2799738-2802942 GCF_001723915.1 Gavialis gangeticus
TTATGTAAACATTTAAGTACTGCCTGTTGCTTTCCACCTGTACATCTCAGAGTACTTCACTTAAGTGAAGATGTCAGCATGCATTTCTGCAAAAGGAGAAACTGACCCCCGCCCCCAGCCCAGTCTCAACCCCAGAAATTACCAAAGCTACTCAGCAGTAGAACTGGGAACAGACCCCAGGAATCAGCATACTAAAATCTGAGTCTCCTGTTATAGCTGCTAATCAAAGCCACAGGTCACATACAGCCTAAGGGCTGGATCCAACCTGTGGAGCCCCATATGCTGGCCCCCAGTGCTGTCCCATCAACCCACATGCTGTACCCACTGCTCCCCACATACAATGCCTGGGACAGGCCATCCACAGCACTCCTGGCATCAGATCCCAGATTATGCTGCCCACTGGCATTCTGAACAGGTGCTGTGCGGACTGGATCAGGCGTCAGGACCAGGGAGGCATCCGTGGGCTTGAATCAGCCCATGGGCAGGCCCCACACCACTTATGCAGACTGCAGGGCCAGGTAAGTTTGACACTCCTATTGGAGGTCAGATTTTGCTTTTGAATCCATAGCTAATACGTTAGTTTATTCACCTAACAGAGACCAAATCCTTAACATCACCAAGTTTTTTTTTTTAAACTTAGAAAAAGAAAAAAGCAGCATCATGCACACTAGTTGAAGAAGTATCAGCTGCTACTCTTTCTTCACCATGAGACAACTGGTTACTTTGCTGTGTCACCAACTGACATTTACTTAACAGGACAGTACAGGTTTCCCTCACTTTACACGGGTTCTGTATATGCATATTCGCCCTTATGCAATGACCCTTTATATACCAAAAACTGGTTATATGCAAGGTAAATTCACTGTTATGCGACCGGTGTGGTGGAAGCCTACAGTCAGCTGCTTTGTACAGTGCATTGGATAAGTGACGTGCACCAAATATAGTCTCCTCTCTCATTGCCTGCGACATCTCTAGTTGCCATCCCCCATTATGATAGTGTCCTGTGCTTGTGTGTACTGTTTGCTGTTGGTGAATACCAAAATTGGCTTGTAAAAGTGGTAAAAATAGGTCTGGGGGTCAGTACAGTTGAGGTCTTGGAATGTCTCCCTATTTGTTACAGTGTAAAGTGGGTTCCCTTTATGCAAATTCGAGTTATGCACCATTTGCCAGGAATGCATGTATAGCATAAAGCGAGGGAAACCTGTATGCAATTCGTCACCAATTGTGGGGGCACTGCCAGTCTCACATGACAGACGTTATCAGTTTAAAACTGGATCACTGATGGAGTAACTGTCAGGTGACCCAGCCCAAAATCCATCAGAAGATTTCTCTTAGAATTTTTTTATGCTAGGTTGTCTCATAAAAACCCCTTGTTGCAAATACCTTAATATTTCTCCCATTAATAGTTTTAACTGATATAAAAAGCAGTCCAGTTACACAGACAAAAAGCTATCAAAACCCCTGGAGTTGCACCTAATTTATAATATTCTTGTCTAACTTTAGGAAGCACAAGGTTTTCAGACAGCAGTGCGATTTTTTTATGCAGCAGCATCCTTTTAAGCCTCTTCTATCTTTTTAGGCCATGAAAGCTGAGCGTTTTGAAAAGCAGCATTTCTAGCCAAAGTTTTCCTGCCAGCAACAGCTATTCTAAGGTTGAGCCTTATACTTTCAGGAAGCGGAGATAGGTTACAGATTAAACCAAACCCTCCATCCACCAGGAGCTACATGCTTGGGCGAGAATAGAGGGAAAAGGTAAGTTCTTAAGTAACACTGGCAAACTGCCATTCTGCCCTGCTACACCCCGATTGTCCTCCCAGCTTCCGCTGAAGTCTTCCAAGCAACTCTTCTAGGGACACATCTCCCCCATTCCCACACCTCCAACACAGCTAGCCCCAGCCACCTTTCTGCATACTGGTCATTGCTGAGTCAGCAGCAGGACACAACTATCCCCTTGTATGTGGTTTACCAGTGAAAACAGGCCCACTCTGACCTTTGCAGCCCTGACCTCCTGAGTCCCTAATGTGCAATCCTGTGTGCAGTAAGAGTCAACAACTGTCTCTGCAATGAACCCATTCTCCAGTAGGTGTGTAGGTAATGAATGCCCAAAGGCCACACTGACCATCACACATAAATCCCCACAAATCCCTTTCAAACACCCTCTTAATGTCCCCATGTAAAACCCTGGAAGTTTTATTTTTGTGTTTTTTAACCATTAGCAATCCTTGCCCAAAGTGCTGCAGCACCGTGGGGTGCCTCCTGCTTCTTTTAAGGGTCCTGTGTAGTGTCAACACCAGGGATTTCATCCTGTAGTGCCAGAGCTGCCCAGATGTGGCTTTGTGGAGCCCTTCACCACAGATCCACAGCTCAATTATTTATCTGTAGTATGACAAGAAGGGTGGTGGAAGGGGGTAAAGCAGGGTAGAGGTGGGGGCTGGGGACACTAAGAGCCAGCTTAGCCAAAGATGGAAAACCACAGGTCTGGAGAGACATCTGGACCCCCACATCACATTCAGAGGTCATCTATAGCAGTGGTTTTGAACATTTTTTTGTACCAGGACCCATTTGTAGCCATCAATGGCGAGTCCTGTACCACCACCCCCAGGCCTCAGCCCCTCAGCATGCGAAGCTCTGCCAGCCCACAAAATAAAAGCTGTGGTTTCTGGCTTCTTTTTCCTTTAAAGGAGAATCCATGTCTAGAGTTAGTCCGCAACCCTTCCATGTGTTCTTGCGACCCACTTTTGGGTCACGACCCACAGGTTGAGAAACACTGGACCAGTGCAGCCCCCTACCTGAGGCTGGATCACCCCTGCCCCAACCACCCCGCACAACCCATCATCCAGATTGGACCCAAGAGAGCCGCGCAGCCCAGAGCCCTCACCCGACCCTGCTGCCGCAGTGTCCCAGTCTGGGGGCTCGGGCCCGCCACCCCAAGCGCTAACTCTGCGGGCCGCCCCGTTCGCGATCCCAAGGGCGGGACTGAGTGACCTCTGCAGGTCCCCCCCGCCCCACGCGAGGCGGGCCGGGGCGGCCGGGCCGAGCTACCTGGGTCTCGCTGAGGTTCTTGTCCGGGCCCAGCAGGTAGCGCGTGAGGAAGGGCTCGGAGGGCCGCAGGTTGGAGAAGAAGCCGTAGAGGCAGAGAAGCGCCGTGGGCAGCGCCCAGCAGCAGCCCCGAACCAGGCCGCGCCGCCCACGCGCTGCCTCCAT
>NW_017729034.1:2807942-2808907 GCF_001723915.1 Gavialis gangeticus
GTCCTAGAGGAGCACTTCTCAACCCAAGAATATATGAGAGTGGGGAAGAAACGTTATAGACAGATCCTCCTTTAAAGGAGAAAAACGTGGCAAACCGCAGCTTTTGCCTTGCGGGCTGGCCAAGTTCCAGCTCCACACACAGCCACCACCTGCCCCACATGCTTGGGGCAGTAGGGCTGGAGGGAGGGACTCAGATTGGGGACTGGCTACTGACGTTAAGGGGTACAAAAAAGCTGGAGATGAGTGGGTAATAGCCCCGAGCTCCTGAAGAACCCTGGGAGGGTGTGAGCCCCTTGGGCTCAACACGATGTGCATTTCAGTGCATGGAGCTCGGGCTCTGGGAATCAGGAATAGCGGCTTAAGCCTGCAACCCCAGAGGGCCATTGAGCCCTATGGTGTGCAGAGCAGTGCACGGGACAAGGGCCTTGGGAGCCACAGTGAGGTGGCTCAGGCCCCATCTCCTGGCAAGTGGCTGGGTCCCACAGTGTGTAAGGTGGTGCATGAGGGAGCAGAGACAGGAAGCAGCAGAGGCTGCTCAGGTTAGCCACCCAGCATGAGGCTGAATGGCCAGAGCCTGAAAGGCCTGGCCTTTGCTAAAAGAGCCCTCAGTGCCAAAGCCAAGGCATGGGGAAATAGTAGTGCTGCAGTGTGAGGCCCAGCACTCAGGAGCCAGCAGCGGTGGCACAGATGCTGAAAGGAGCTGAGTCCTTGGTGCCTGGAGTGAGGCCCAGGGTGGGGAGGAGCCCAGTGACATGGGAAAGGGGTGCTCCAGTGGCAGCACAGAGGAGACCCCAGCAAGCTGCGCCTTGACCACTGCCACCTGAGGGAGAGTGAGTCATTGGGCCCTTGGGTCCCACAGAGGAAAGACATTTGGGGCGGGCAGGCCCAGAGAAAGGCTGGATGAGCAGCTCCTCACCCAGTCAAGGCCCTAAGGGGAGGGACCCCTGGTGCTTCCTAGACACCCC
>NW_017729034.1:2819077-2821689 GCF_001723915.1 Gavialis gangeticus
TCGCTTGCTGTGACAGCTTGGGAGATGGATTTAAATATAGGGGAGTTCTAAACAGGGTAAAGACTAGAATCCCACTGGTATCCTACAGCAGCAGGAGGGGGCATGTTTTATAGGGTTGCCCCTGCTTTGGCAGCAGCAAGTGCTGGAATTGTAATGCCTTTTTTTTTTTTTTTAAGGGTGAAAGCCCAGAATCTCACATCACCAAATGATTTCAGGGTTTGAAGCTCGAAGGTAACCTGGAAATGCAAGTCAAGGCTGTCCAGCTGGCAGCCTGCAAGGGTTCATCTGTGGGCCCTGGGGTCCCACCTGCTAGCTGCTCCCTGGGGTCTCTAGGCCAACCTCTCCCTCCTCCAGTTTCCACTTCCTGCCCCTTCCCCAGGGGGTGGGGCAATGCAGAAAAGCACAGCCAGCAACACCCATGCTGTACACTGCAGGGGAAAGCCCATGGTCCCGGAGCTGAGTGTCACACCAGGGTGCCCACATGTGATGCAGCAAGGAGCAGAGAGCCCACAACTTGTTCTAATGTAGCCTGTGTGCCCTCCCCCCAACCTCCTGAGCATGGCCCATTTGGAAGCTGGGACACCCCTGTTGTAAAAGCCACAGTAAAAATCACAAGAGATGGCAATATTGCATACCTCCACTCACCATCCACAGCAGTGTTTTATCCTATTCTGCATCCATCAGGGATCTATTCATAGGATACCCCCCAGCCAGCAGCAACTGTCCCAGCCTATCCTTCCCCTGTGTGAGAACCTAGCCCCTTATATACCTTCTACACACCAGAAATAACAGCCTGTACCCTACCCTGCTCTCACCAGTGACTCAACCTTCAATACATCCCCACAACACCGGTGGCAAGTGCCTATGAATAATCCACATCCAGCTGCCTGCACCACACCCCACATCCAGTTCTATATCTTGTGCCAGCCAATGGCACCTTGCAGTGAAATCTGTCCTCCTCAGCAGTATAACATCACCACCTGGCAACAAGCAGCAGCACAGTTATGTACAATATACCTCATTTACAAGCAGCACATTATAAAGTCCTTGTCCCACCCCTCCCCAAGAAATACATATTGCAATATATACTATTAACTTTATTTATATTTTCATTTCATATTTTTATTTATCATCTATATTACTATAGCACGTGGGAGCAAAGTTCTGGAAACAGAGAACAAGGCAGCAATGTCTGATCTGGAGAGCTTGCAATCCAAGCAAAGGGCAAAAAGTAGAGATAGATAAACCAGGACAGCAGACAATACTGGTCAGCTGGACAGGCAGTGGTAGCAGTACACCAGCTACCTAATTACTGATGAGTGTTTAGTAGGTCACAGCTAAGGAAAGGATTGTGGGGCAGGGCAGAAATAGGATAATGCATTGGCTTTGCAGATGTTTATGGGGAGCCCCTCACATAAGGGACAGCCCGGGAGAAGCCATGAAGGCATTTGATTGAAAGTGTATAAATGGAATGAGGCAGCTTTATCAGCAGATCAAAGGCAGGAGTTGATATCTCAACTGCAAAGGAAAGATATCAAAACCTAATGATCTTTCATCAGTCTTGAACAACCTTGGCAATGCCGACCAGAAGTTCATGTTAACATTATAAACAAGGTGGAGCCTGGGGAAGAGGCAACATAGTCAAAGCAGCAGGTGAGAAGGATGATCTATGCAACAGCATTCAGACATGATAGAAGTGAAGCAAGATTGCACTGGAAATGATAGTTAACTGCAGTCCAGACAAAATGGTGAGTGTGTGGGTGAGAATTTTAGCCACCTGAAAAGGCCTTATTTTAGAGATGGTGTGTGTGTTTGTTTTGGGAGAGGTGAGGAATACCACAGGTTTAACACAACCTGATTGCAAGGGTCACAAGAGGACACAATCAAAACTCATGTCCCAGTTATGGGTCTAAGTGATAGGGTGGGCAATGGTATTGTGCACAGTGACTGAGAAAGAAGGGAAAGGGGTGTTTTGGATGCATTGAGCTTATTGCCTCATGGATATCTAGCAGTCAGCGTATCAGAGAAAAGACTGAAGTCTCAGGCTACACAGAAAGAAAGAAGTAGATCTATTGAGTGGCCAGCACAGCATCGCAATACAAGATGTTATAGATACAGTAGTTGCACAAAGAACTTAAGATAATCACTGCCAAACACTACAATGTTTTTTAATGGCTTTCATAAGCCTATCCAAATTGCACAGAATATAAGCTTTAATTTTTCTTACCAAAAAGTAAGTTTCTAGCTTTCATAATACAAAGAACAGACCAATTGAAATATGGCCTGAGTGTAAACTGAAATATTTCTCATTTAGGGGTGCAAATCGTGACAATGGAAAATGACGACTAAACAGTCACTTGTTTTACAGAGACCACGTCAACTCCTTGTTCTGTATGTGACAGAAAACAAAATCTAGTCTCCCAAGCTAAAAACAGATGTTTTAAAGTGTCAGGGTCAGTAAAAATAGCACCTTCCTGCCTTACTAAAAAAAAAGGAAATATGCAGAGGAGATGATGAGCGATCCAAAGAAATAATATTTTGAAGAGGAAAGGGAACAGTTCATTCTGAGCTCTGACTGAAACTAGCCTAAAGCTTGCATAAGATCATTTGCT
>NW_017729034.1:2826689-2830313 GCF_001723915.1 Gavialis gangeticus
GTGCAAATCATGACAATGGAAAATGACGACTAAACAGTCACTTGTTTTACAGAGACCACGTCAACTCCTTGTTCTGTATGTGACAGAAAACAAAATCTAGTCTCCCAAGCTAAAAACAGATGTTTTAAAGTGTCAGGGTCAGTAAAAATAGCACCTTCCTGCCTTACTAAAAAAAAAGGAAATATGCAGAGGAGATGATGAGCGATCCAAAGAAATAATATTTTGAAGAGGAAAGGGAACAGTTCATTCTGAGCTCTGACTGAAACTAGCCTAAAGCTTGCATAAGATCATTTGCTGTACTGTGCTTTCCAGTTTGCCCTAAAGCTTCTCAGCAGCTCTCCTTTTTTTCTTTTTCTCAACAACACTTTTCCTCTCATGCTGTACTTTCCCAGCTCACGCCTGCATTGCTACAGCTCCCCTGCTGCCTGGGCTTGGTTGATCAAACTAGGACAGGGGTGGGCAAGATGCAGCCTGCCAGACCATTCTATCCAGCCTGCGGAGCCCCTAAAAACTTTAGAAAAATCAATATTTAACTGCCCCTGGATACCTGTCATGTGGCTCTCGATGGCTTGCCAAAACTCAGTAAGCTGCCCTCCACCTGAAATAATTGCCTGCCCCTGAGCTACAAACTACATGACAATAAAATGGGTTACTAGAATTGACCAAACCATGTGACACCTCATCTGTGCAATCAAATATCCTACTTCTAGCAGGTGCTGGGACCCAATGTCCCAGCAGCAAAATAAAAAGGAAAGCAGCAAAATAAAAAGTCCAAAAGATACCTATCTGACTGTGCAGTGCTGCATAGGGGAACAATTTCTACTTGATGCTCCTCTTAAGCAGCTTATTACACCTTGAACTGTGCAGTTTTATTACCCTCTGCATCATTGCATCTTAACTTGCAGAACTGCAAAAAAAAATCTCAGAGCCATAAAATTAGCCATCTCTGTAGCAAATCCAGCTAAACTTTTGGTCTCTACCTCCTCCTACGGCAGTGATTTCTGTAGGCTAGCTATTCTCTGTGTACAGCAGAATTTCCTTTCATTGATTCTAAGGACTCTGCCCCCTCAGTTTCATTGTGGCTCCTTGAACATGTACTAAAGGGCATGTCAAAAAGGAGAACCAATTTCATTTTGCCATGCTATGCATTAATTTGAAGGTATTCCCTCAGGCCCTGAAGAGGTAGAATGAGCTGCCTGTCCATTTAAAACAGGCACCCACCTGGTTTGTTTTTCTGAGACATCCTTGATCACTGGAGAAGGAGCATCACTGTGTGGAATTGTGACTGATGTCTGACTTGTAATGAGAACAGAACCGTGTTCCCCATCATTGCCTGGCCCTGAGCAACCATTCTGCATAGGGTCTGAGTAGCTGGTAGCACAAGGGCCTGTTCAACTGAGGACGGGGCAAGGGTCTGCACATCAACCTGGGTCATCTCATCCAGAGATAGCTAAGAGGGAGAGGAGTCTGAACTGTAGGTTCCCCCATATTCCATACATCCCAGAGGATCTGCATGGCAACCTATGTCACCTGAGCTCCCTGACATGGATAACTGCATGAGCATCTTATTCGCAGAGCTCTCTTCAGCTGCTGATTGCCCCCTGTTCTCCTTTTAAGAGATTTTGAGCAGTCTGAATGTAAGGGGATATTGAAGGGTGCATCCAGTTTCACTCTGTATTATTTTCTGCCAGGGTTTGGCATGTACTGTCCTCTCCACAGCTCATGAAGGTGTCTCTAGGAGGTCCAGGTGCAACAGACACAGGGGAGACACCTAAGCAAGAAGGAGGCAGATCCACGGTGACCCTAATACTAGCCAGGCATTTTGACCTATTACGTCCCCCTGCAAATGAGCCACAGGAAGCAAATGCTGTGTCTGAGCTGCACTGATGTCCCCTCAGCACCACTGCAGCAGCAACTGGGCAGTGAGGGCGACAGGCAGGATGCCCCTGTTGAGCTGGGCAGGTCCCTTCAAGGGGAGGTTTTGGCTGCTGCTTTAGTAATGGCAGTCAGTAGAAATAACTTCCCGTTTCTAATGTAGGTATTTTAATTCCCCCTTGGTTCCTCCATGGCTCAGTTTGCCTGGATCGAGTGGCACAGGACTGACAACAACTGAACCAGGCCTCAGGAGACCTGAGATCTGGGCTCTGCCAATTGCCTGCTGCGTGCTGGGACGTAAACCTTTCTTTGCCTCATTCCCCTTCTGTAAACTCTGACCTCCTTTTTTTAGGATGCACCTAATATCCACATTTTATCTTTGTATTTTCCCAGATTTGTGCAACTGTCAGTATCATGCCCTGGCCTGTATGCTGGCTGTTTGCAAAGTGAAGGATTAAAGTTAAGATGGCCCATTTGGCTCTGCTTTTAATATACCTCCCACTCAGTTGGCACCAGACAAACAACTGGTGGACACTATTTAATGCCTAGCTTCTGGTGCCCTCTCTCTGTGGTGAGATCTTCACTCTGAGTCTTAGAAGTCCTTTGAGGGAGGCTCTGCTTCTGACAGCTCACGCATCCCTTCCAGTGCGACATTTTTCCCTGTTTTCATAAATACAGCTCTGAACACCCCTAAAGCATCAGTTGTTGTTGCCTATTCCCAAATGTACCCAAATTTCAACACCCTTAAATCCATGGACTTGGTCCATTGTCACTGAAACTGCAGGAGCAGCAAATCAGCACGGTATCATGTTATAAAAATTGCATCAGTGGAACATATTCATTGAATAGCTAGGTCAGAAACCAAGATTTTTTTCTTCCCAAAAATTCATAAGCAAAACCTACTTCTGAAACGTTTTGACTGAGACATTTTGGTTTCCCATTTTTTTCAACATAAAACACAATTCTATATTGCAAATTCACTTGAAACGTTTTTAAAGAATTTTTTTGCTATATCCTTATGTAATTTTGTTTAGTTGTTGCAGTCTACAAAGAAAAGAAAGGTTATAAAGTGCCCCAAAACAGTAAAATATTTTACAATTGGCTTTTTCCTTATTTTTCCCCAAAACAGAAATTAAGTGAAAAAAGCAGGGTTGCCCCAAATTTCATACACCTATTTCCTTGAACTCTTTTCACCCTTCTCTATCCCATTCCCCATCCCCTACCTTGCCCCAGTGAGAAAATAAGGAATGGATAAATAAAAAAATAAAAAGGGATAAAACCCCCAAAACCAAAAGCACAAAATCACTTTTTTAAAGTTTCCAAGCTGAAACACCCCTACATTTTATATTCAGATCAAAGGATTTTCTAGTTTCAAAATGCATCCTCAGACCTTTTTGTGTTTGGTTTCTAATTAGCCACTCAGAAACTTAAATACCATACATGCTAGTACATCATATGCCCCCCCCCAATGTAATGTGCACATTGTTTTTGCGATGCAGGATGAAGAAAAAATATTTCTTGTAGAAACTGAATAGCAGCAGCAGGGAGCAAAGCCTGTTGCCAGTTCCCTCAGCGCTGGAAAGAGCCCAGGGACTGACTCCATGCACAATGTCCAGATCCAGGGCTGTGCTGGGTCCAACCCAGCTCACTGAGTCTAACCCTGTGCACCATGGCTTGACCCACCTTCCAAGTACTGTAGGCCTGGCAAGCCCCACTTGGCCAGAGTAATGCCACAAGGGAGCAAGCACA
>NW_017729034.1:2835313-2836450 GCF_001723915.1 Gavialis gangeticus
GTTCCCTCAACGCTGGAAAGAGCCCAGGGACTGACTCCATGCACAATGTCCAGATCCAGGGCTGTGCTGGGTCCAACCCAGCTCACTGAGTCTAACCCTGTGCACCATGGCTTGACCCACCTTCCAAGTACTGTAGGCCTGGCAAGCCCCACTTGGCCAGAGTAATGCCACAAGGGAGCAAGCACATGTGACCAAGTTGAGCAAGTATTGAGATGCCAGGCAGAGTGCTGATTGGATGCAGAGTTAGGTTAACCAAACATGCAATGACGTATGCAACTAGCAACATCTAGTCAGAAGTATAAAACAAGCTGTATAGCCGGCAAGGGATAAGTCACTTGAGAGTTTGCTGAGCAACTTAGACCATCACAAATTTCCGAGGAAGTAGCAATGCCTGGTCAGCTGATCTGACTTCTCTCATCTCCAATGGTACATGAGCGGTATAATTAGTTTTTTAAAATAAGTTGGCATTTATGAGTATGCCAATAAAGTTTTTGATATATGACTGGAATAGTCTCACTCATTGATCTCACTCTCCATCCCAGTTAAAATATAAAGTAACAGGACGACCCAGCATGCCAAGTCCAGGGCCACATACCAGGGCTGGAGCCACATGCTGGATCAGACCTGACATCCTGCACAGTGGGGCCATGTCATCCAGCTAGGGACTAGGGGTGTGTGAAGCGGGCTTTATTCAATTTATATTTGGATTCTGCCCAAATCAGGCACAATGATTTGATTCATTGATTCAGATCACTGTCCCTGATTCCATTCGGTCAAATCCAAATCTGAAGATTCGATGCTGATCAGCCACAGGGGAACCCCAGGTGCCCCCCCAGACCCAGAAGGCACCAGTCACTGAGTTGGCTGGAGTGCTGGAGGTGGGGAGCAGGAGGGGCAGCACGCTCCCTGATGGACCTGGAAGTGGACTGGAAGTGCTTCTGGACCACTTTCGGGTCTGCTGCCAAGCACACTGGGGAGCCTTCGTGCTTCTATGGGACATTCCATGTGCCCCAGCATCGCAGCATTCACAAGCCACCTACTACCTAGAGATATGTAGAAAAAACAATTAAAGCTGTGTCTATGTCCGAATCATTCTGAATCTCTCCAAATAGATTCAGAGGGTTCTGATTCAATTCA
>NW_017729034.1:2836461-2837715 GCF_001723915.1 Gavialis gangeticus
CCCCCCCCCCCCCGAGAACTTTGGTGGTGGGAGAACAGTGACAATGTTAGTTGCTATGGCTCCCAAAGCCATTAAAATTTATGCTGACAAAGTTCCAGATACATGGAGATCCAGTTTTCTTGCATATAATGTACACACAAATTTTCACCAGGTTTTAGTAAAAAAAAGGGTTGGAGGTGAGAAAATGGAGTAGTTTTACTGCAATGGACATTTTTCCTGCAGGATATTTCTGTTGAGATGAGACCACATTTTCCAATGCGACAATTTGTGGCCAAGATGTGACCAACTCTAGTGAGCTGATCATGCCAAAACTGCTGATTGTTGTTATCCAAGTGGAAGCAATATAGCAATATAAATTAACCCTTCCAAAGTTTTAACATACAGCACAAACTGAGGCAGGCAGGCTCCTTTTCCATGCCTATTCATATGCTCACTGCTATATGAACCATGACTGGGACTCTGGGCCATTGTAATGAACATGTGATGGCTCTCCTTTAAGGATGCATCTAAAATGAATGTGTGCATCTCCTAAACATATTCCAGTGAGCAATATTTCATATGACCAAATTAAAATCCTAGAACATTGTAAGAAGTAGCAAGACACTGAAAAAGAGATGCAGGCCCTGGCCTCAACATGAAAGGAAAAAGAAGGCTGCCAAGTGTAGGAAGGCTGCCAAGTGTAAGTAAAGGTGATCTTGAGGGTAATCTCACACAAGGAAAGTCAAGGAATTCACTCTCCAAGTACTTTAAGAGTCTGGGGCTCCAGTCTAATCTCAGGAATGCCCCTGCAGCTCATATGAAGTTCAAGTTCAAGTTCTGGTCCCAAGATGGTGACCAGGGGTCAGGGCAACTGTCAAGGGGTGGGGCTACCCATATGGCCCTTGAAAGCTTACCATATCTTGTTAAGCAGCCCTCCAGCCGAAATAATTGTCTGCCCCCGGACAGTTCAGAACAACTGGACATGTACAAGTCCATGGGGCTGGATGGGATACACCCAAGGGTGAGAGGGAATTGGCTGATGTGATTGCAGAGCCACTGGCCATCATCTCTGAAAACTTATGGTGTTCAGGGGAGGTTCCATATGATTGGAAAAGGGCAAATATAGTGCTTATCTTAAAGAAAGGAAAGAAGGAAGATTTAGGAAACTACAGATTGGTTAGCTTCACCTCAGTTCCTGGAAAAATCATGCAGCAGCTTCTCAAGGAATCTATTTCTAAGCACTTGGAGAAGAAGAAGGTGATTAGGAACAGTCAG
>NW_017729034.1:2842715-2843029 GCF_001723915.1 Gavialis gangeticus
GACCAAAACGCTGGCTTGCATCCATAGATGCTTCTCAAGCAAATCCTGAGACGTCATTCTCCCCTTGTACTCGGCCTTGGTGAGGCTGCAGCTGCAGTACTGCATCCAGTTTTGGGCCCCACAATTCAAAAAGGATGTGGAGAATCTTGAGAGAGTCCAGAGAAGAGCCACGCACATGATCAGAGGTCAAGAAAACAGATCTTACAATGACAAACTGAGAGCCTCTTTAGCCTGGAAAAGCACAGGCTCAGGGATCCAATGGCCACCTATTAGTTTATCAGGGGTGACCAACAGTATCTGGGGGAACATTTGTT
>NW_017729034.1:2843390-2846230 GCF_001723915.1 Gavialis gangeticus
CCCCCCCCCCCCCCCGAGAACTTTGGTGGTGGGAGAACAGTGACAATGTTAGTTGCTATGGCTCCCAAAGCCATTAAAATTTATGCTGACAAAGTTCCAGATACATGGAGATCCAGTTTTCTTGCATATAATGTACACACAAATTTTCACCAGGTTTTAGTAAAAAAAAGGGTTGGAGGTGAGAAAATGGAGTAGTTTTACTGCAATGGACATTTTTCCTGCAGGATATTTCTGTTGAGATGAGACCACATTTTCCAATGCGACAATTTGTGGCCAAGATGTGACCAACTCTAGTGAGCTGATCATGCCAAAACTGCTGATTGTTGTTATCCAAGTGGAAGCAATATAGCAATATAAATTAACCCTTCCAAAGTTTTAACATACAGCACAAACTGAGGCAGGCAGGCTCCTTTTCCATGCCTATTCATATGCTCACTGCTATATGAACCATGACTGGGACTCTGGGCCATTGTAATGAACATGTGATGGCTCTCCTTTAAGGATGCATCTAAAATGAATGTGTGCATCTCCTAAACATATTCCAGTGAGCAATATTTCATATGACCAAATTAAAATCCTAGAACATTGTAAGAAGTAGCAAGACACTGAAAAAGAGATGCAGGCCCTGGCCTCAACATGAAAGGAAAAAGAAGGCTGCCAAGTGTAGGAAGGCTGCCAAGTGTAAGTAAAGGTGATCTTGAGGGTAATCTCACACAAGGAAAGTCAAGGAATTCACTCTCCAAGTACTTTAAGAGTCTGGGGCTCCAGTCTAATCTCAGGAATGCCCCTGCAGCTCATATGAAGTTCAAGTTCAAGTTCTGGTCCCAAGATGGTGACCAGGGGTCAGGGCAACTGTCAAGGGGTGGGGCTACCCATATGGCCCTTGAAAGCTTACCATATCTTGTTAAGCAGCCCTCCAGCCGAAATAATTGTCTGCCCCCGGACAGTTCAGAACAACTGGACATGTACAAGTCCATGGGGCTGGATGGGATACACCCAAGGGTGAGAGGGAATTGGCTGATGTGATTGCAGAGCCACTGGCCATCATCTCTGAAAACTTATGGTGTTCAGGGGAGGTTCCATATGATTGGAAAAGGGCAAATATAGTGCTTATCTTAAAGAAAGGAAAGAAGGAAGATTTAGGAAACTACAGATTGGTTAGCTTCACCTCAGTTCCTGGAAAAATCATGCAGCAGCTTCTCAAGGAATCTATTTCTAAGCACTTGGAGAAGAAGAAGGTGATTAGGAACAGTCAGCATGGATTAACCAAGGGCAAGTCATGCCTGATCAACCCAATTGCCTTATATGACGAGATGACTGGCTCTGAGGATGCAGGGAGACCAATGGATGTGATATACTTTGACTTTATCAAGACTTTTGAAATGGTCTCCTACAACTTTCTCTCAAGCAAGCTAAGGAAGTACAGGTTGAATGAACTGTCTCTAAGGTGGATAGAAAAATGGCTGTAAGGTGGATAGAAACATCAGGCTCAGAGGGTAGTAGCCAATGACTCTGTGTCTAGTTGGCAGCCAGCATCAAGTGGAGTGCCTCACGGGTTGGGCCTGTGGCTGGTTGTGTTCAATATTTTCATCAATGACCTGGAAGATTGGATGTTTGTGGATGACACCAAGCTGAGGAGAGTAGTAGATATGCTAGAGGGTAGGGCTAGAATTCAGAGAAACTTGAACAAATTGGAGGATTGGACCAAAAGAAAGTTCATGAGGTTCAATAAGGAAAGTCCTTCACTTTGGACAGAACAATTCCATGTACGGGTACAGGCTGAGGACCAACTAGCTAAGCAGCAGCTCTGCAGAAAAGGACCTGGGGGTTACAGTGGACAATAAGCTGGATACAAGCCAACAGTATGCTCTTGTTACCAAGAAGGCTAACAGCATAGTGGACTGCATTAGCAGAAGTGTTGTCAGCTGATTGAGGGAAGTGATTGTTCCCCTCTATTTGGCACTGGTGAGGCCACATCTGGAGTTGTGTGTCCAGTTTTGGGCCCCCTCACTACAGAAAGGATGTAGACAAGTTGGAAAGAGTCCAGTGGAGGGCAATGAAAATGGTGAGGGGGTGGGGCACATGACTTCTGGGGAGAGGCTGAGGGAACTGGGCTTATCTAGTATGGAGAAGAGAAAACAGAGGATTTGATAGTAGCCTTCAACTACCTGAAGGGTAGTTGCAAAGAGGATAGAACCAGACCAGAGGCAGGCAATTGTTTTAGGTGGAGGACTGCTTAACAAGTTTCAGCAAGCTGTTGGGAGCTGCACGGGTAGCCCCGCCCCTTGACAGGTGCCCCGGCCTCTGGTCATCATCTTGAGACTGGAAGTTCTAGCCTCTAATCCCTGACCTTTGCCACTAGAAGTCCATCCCCTTTCACCCAGTACTCCTTTCAGCAAGGGGTTTTGCCTTCTTGGCTTTTGCCAACCAGAAAAATACCAAATTATATTCTAAAATTTGAACATCTAAAACATTAATTTGATTTCAGAAAGTATTTTTGTCATGGTTTATATGTGTTTATGTAGTGTACATAGAGGTGATTCCACAGTAGCTTAAAATGAAGTCTTACTCTTGTATATTGTGAAGGGTGGGAGGAATGGGGGGCGGGTATAGGTTTGTAGAGGGTTGTTGGTGTGTAGGTATGTGGGGTGTAGGTGTGTGGGAAGATTTGTGGGGGGTGGATAGGTGCGTGGGGTGTGTATATGTGGTGTGGGTAAGTATGGAGTTTGTGGGGGGATGGTTGTGGCATGTGTGGAGGGGGAGGGTGGCTGGGGTATGGAAGGAGGTGTGGGCGTGGTGGTCTACATGTATAGCAGTGCAAGGGGAGGTGTGGGTGCATG
>NW_017729034.1:2851230-2853141 GCF_001723915.1 Gavialis gangeticus
GACATGCTTTTGCAGATTATGGCTGTAAAGAGGTTATGGACTCCATTATTGGTTTCAGAAACTTGGGAACTGGGATGAAGACACTGAAATCAAGATTTCTGAAGGCAAAAACATGCAGAGTAGAGAAACAGGTGGCACTGAGAAAGGTGTTTTAGAAAGATGAGGAGAGAGAGGGAGAGCATGGTCTTATTTCTTCTCACACACACACACACACACACACACACACACACACACACCCCCTCCCGCTCTTGGCCCTGGGGTACTGGTGCAACCCCCCCCCATGCTTCCATGGTCTGGTGATGCAGCCCCAGGGTCCCAGGCTAAAGGGCTGGGGAAGGCAGGAAGGGCCTGAGGCGGGGGGCAGTGTGGGGCTGGGTCAGCCTTGCTGCTGGGTCCTACTGCTGCTGGCTCCTGTCATCTTTGGCAGGCAGCCAGGGGGAGATAAATATTAATTTTCTACATTTTTGGGGGGCCTCACAGGCTGGATAGAATGGCCTGGCAAGCCAGATATGATCTGTGGGCTATATTTTGCCTGCCCCTGAGCTAGTCTGTTCTCAGTGGTGGCAGATGACAGAACAAGGAACAATGGTTTCAAGTTGCAGCAACGGAAGTTGAGGTTGGATATTAGGAAAAACTTTCCTAACACACCTAGAACAGGTTACCTAGAGAGGTTGTGGAGTCTCTATCCTTAGAGGTTTTTAAGACCTAGCTAGACAAAGCCTTGGCTGGGATGATCTAGTTGGGGCTGGTCCTGCTTTAAGCAGGGGGTCGGACTACATGACCTCCTAAGGTCCCTTCCAACCCTAATTTTCTGATTCTATGGACATATCAAAAAGCATAATGGGATCCTTCCTAGTTTCAACATGAAATACATGTTGCCCATATACATGCTGTACCCAGAGGGTCAGAGTGACATAGCTTTAGGAAAATACACCTCCATTCTGAAACCAAGAGAACACCTCTCTGAATGTGGGCAGCACACACACTTCCCTGTAGAGCCACATTGCTAACAACAACTTCCATGCAACTTTTATACAGTCCTGCAACAAGCTTTCTGTTGGACCTGTACACTATGATGAATCTCACCTTAAGTGCTTATTGAAAGAGACTTAGAATGTGGCCTTGCCCAGAACCTGCTGAGTTTGATCAGTATGTGGGAATTTAAAACAGTTTCAAGAAATTGCAGGCTTGCTGGAAACAGAGTCCCATCTATCATAAGAGAGATTCTGACTTGCCTAATGCTCTTTGTGACTCAGTACTTTAAGGGGTGTTCCAATTCAGCAGGAGACTTAACATTGTAAGTGAAGGCACAGTTCAGCTTGAGACTCAACATCAACAACATCCTCACCTCTCACCTGCTCCATAAATTGCACCTGGTTTCATGGAAAAATACATTAAAGGGGAATTCTGCCAAGAGATTTACATCTGGAGTTTAAGTTAAGAATTTTATAACACCTCTTAGGCCCCCTCTACACATTACAGGTATTGTGTTTCATAGTTTCATAGTTTCTCGGGTCGGAAGGGACCTGAGCAGATCTAGTCCGACCCCCTGCCACGGCAGGAAAGAGTACTGGGGTCAAACGACCCCAGTAAGGTGGTCATCCAGCCTCCTCTTAAAAACCCCCAGGATGGGAGCCTGCACCACCTCACTTGGAAGCTGGTTCCAGACCCTAGCCGCCCTGACCATGAAGTAGCACCTCCTGACGTCCAACTTAAACCTTCCCTCCGCCAGCTTGTGACCATTGTTCCTGGTCACTCCTTGTGGCGCTCGGGGGAACAGGGACTCCCCCAGCGCCTGCTGATCCCCCCTAACCAGTTTATAACAGGCCACAAGATCCCCCCTCAGCCTTCTCTTTTGAAGGCTGAACAGGTTCAGGTCCCGCAACCTTTCCTCATAGGACCTACCCTGCT
>NW_017729034.1:2853791-2858337 GCF_001723915.1 Gavialis gangeticus
TGAGGAAGACAGAGGCAAAGAAGTTATTAAATATGTTGGCTTTGTCGTCTGGCGTGACAACCAGATTCCCCGTCTTGTCCTGCAAGGGCCCCACATTTCCTGGGGCCTTCTTTCTACTCCCTATGTATTTAAAAAAGGACTTCTTGTTGTCCTTAGTCCGGGAAGCCAGCCCCTGTTCCATCTCTGCCCTGGCCTTCCTAACCATCCCCCTACATCCCCAAACAACTGCTGAATAGTCCTCCTTAGTGATGACCCCTCCTTTCCATTGGGAGTAAGCCTCCTTTTTGGCAAGAAGACATTCCTTTTTGGCAAGAAGACATTCCCTGTTATTACCTGGTTAACTGCAATTACCTGGAGACTAGCTACACATGCAAAGTAGCTATCACAAAATAAAAAGCTCCAGCCAGCTGTAAAGTTAGACCTCAGAAATGTGTACTAACTTTATAGCTTGTTGCTACTGAGCTTTTAATTTGCAACTGAAGCAGAGGCTCCTAGCTGCAGGGGTGGACCATGCCCAGCAAAAAACCCCCAAGCCATAGGGATTGGGGCAGCCTTGATCCCTAGGGTCCAGGAATTTCATGCATCCCTGTGCCCTAAGTATCGTGGCATCTGTGATACTCAGGGCCTAGGGGCATCACACATCCTGGAGCCATAGGGACTGTGACAGCTGTGAGCCCCAGGGTTTAGGAGTTTCATGATCCCTAGGGCTAGAGGCTGTGTAAAACCCCCAGAGCCTGGGGATCACAGCTGCTGTGATCCCTAGGGCTTCAGGGTACTGAAAACACCTGCAGCTGGATGATCACTGCAGGGGCAATCCCCCAGCCTCGGGGTACATAACACCCCTAGGGCCAGAGGATCATGGTGATCCATCAGTCCCAGGTGTTTCCTGCACCCCTGGGGCAGGAAGATAGCTGCAGCAGGAATCCTTCAGCCCTGGAGGTGCATGGGGTGCCCCCCAGCTGGAGACCCTTCAACTGTGGTGCATGGGGCTCCCAGCCATGGGAAATTGCTTCTTACCAGTGCAGGGGGAACCTGGGATCAGACACATGTGGCATGGCAGGAGGCACAATTGTGCAAATTACTCATTAGGTCGCACTATGCCTTTACCTGCACATGAGGAGGGGGCCTGATAAGCAGAAACATTCTCTTTAAACTGCTGTATATTGGCTGTCAATACATAGCTTCCCATGACAATTGTGAGGTACAAAACAGCACTGATCTCAGACACAAACTGGACAGGAAACTGAGCAGAAACAAAGAGTAAAAGTGAACTGTTCAGGGTCTACTGTCCAAACTGAACTCTGTCCAAGAAATAAGGAGATGGAACCAGGGTGGGAAGTACATTAATCCATCCCAAGCACAGGACTTGGCACTTGTCCTTGGTGGATTTATCTTATGCCTTTTTACTTTTCTAAGATAAACAGCACCCCAACAACAGAGAACTGCCCCTCCTTATCTAGGCTTCCAGTCTTGATATTCACAAGTCCCACCAGTCACCTGTCCCACTGCCATCTTCTTTATCAGGTGATCTACATCCATTAGCTCTTGCATCCTGGGTACATCCTGAATATACAGCTATCCATAAAGCCATGCATACTTCACTGGACATTAGAGTCACTTGTTAATATGAGAAGCTGTGAGAAGTCAGAAACTGAACACCTAGCATACAACCTACTATAAGAATACAAAAATAAAGACCAGGATGCTATGAAAAGGTCTTTGGATGGCTAGCAATTACCTCTCAATGCTCAAGCTGGCTGCTGATGACCCTTCCAAATACTACGGTCTCTCTAACATCCAAAACCTAGACCAGGGGCATCAAACTCATCCCATGCCCTGGGTCAGGTCCTCACAGGCCAAATCGATGAGGCAAACAGCGGATGCAATGGATCTAGTAGTGGCACAAGCGGCTGCAGGCAGATCAATGCAATGTCAGCACAGCACACACTTGCCCCCTACCACTAACAGCCATTCCCAATCCTGTCCTTTTGAAGTTCTGAAGTGAAATCTAGACCCCAATGGCTTTTCTTGTATGAAGAGACTCAGAAGTCATGGCTGTGTCAAACACACAGCTGTATTAAGAACTAGGATAAAACATCTGAACAATATATAATTATCACAGATCCTGGAAGAATCTCAGAAGTTAAAGAAACTCAGCTACAACCAACCTAAACATTTCACAAGAAATTGGTCATTTTGCTGTGGTCCATTTTGTGTTGGAGAAATGTCATATTTCATGATGTTTTAGTCAAAAAGGGCTTTGAAAAGGACTTTGGTAAAGTTAAAAAGGACTTTGATCTTCATTCCAGGAAATCATGTTTATTTTCAAGTGAAAAATAGTAATATGTTATGAAATTAAAACAGGAATATCGAAATAAAATGTGAAAATATATATTGAGTGCAGTTTTTTAACAATATTCTCTCACTCATTACACAAACTTCCTTTGAAACATATGCATGTGATCTTGAAAGAAAACAAAACAATACTTTATAGGTCACAGTCCAATACCACTTAGAAAACACAGTCCTACAAGATATTTCTGCCTGATCAACTGGGCTCCAAGCAAGTCTGGGGAGGGTACAGAACAGCTTACAGCACTGAAGCCTAAGTTAGTTTGAGCACTTAGACATAGATATGTAGATAAGATGTACAGACATAGATATGTAGATAAGATAAGGTGTTTCATCTACTACATTTCTGTGTTCCTAATGAACAGCCAAGAATGGTCAATTACTTCCCGAAAGGAAGCATGGACTAGCAGTTTGTATGGGACTGATAGCTTAGAGTCTGTTTCTCATTCTACTACTCTGGTTCAAAACCTCAGACTTTGCCTCTTTCTCCGACTGTCTTTCCCACCTGTAAAATGAAGAGCATGCTGACCTCCTGCCCAGGGGCACTGAAGGATGCTCTGGTGTTATGTATTAAAGTGGCTTAGGTGTGCTTGGCACTTACAAAGCACATCTAAAGATATGGCCTTGTTTCTCTGTTCCTGGAACCAGTTCTACTTCAGCCACAGTATAACCCAGAGTAGCATGATAACTTTTCTAATGCACCCTGACTGTCTATGACCCCCGTCAGGGATCATTCGCCACCTATGGGTTATGCTGGAGTACTGCTTTGTGCTTCCTTCCCTGCCCAAATGCCAGGGAGAAAAGGGTAGAAATGTAGGTTCCCCACATCCCCCACCCCCGGGCTTAGTTGGCTAACATTGTATTGCTTGTAACCTAGTCACGTTCCCCTCCTCTCCCCCATCCCTCTATTGTTACTCCCTCGCTCGGGCCCTTTGTATCTCCATATCAGCTTTGTCATCTTTTTTCTGGATTCCCAATCCAAAACATCTACTAATAAAAGTCAATTAGCTCTCTGTCTACTGTGGACTCCCCCCATACAAGGAAAATGCACAAGAGGGAGATCTGTTAGTTTTCTGTTCCCCTTTTTGTACTGTGGGAGCAGTATAAAGGGAGTAAAATCAGGGCTCATGATCAAGCATGTGGTCTTTGCCCTCCAGGACTTTACAATCTATGCGAGGTTAAAAACAAAATCACAGGCAGTTGCGGCTGGATGGAAAGGAGGAGACAGCGGCAGACAGAGGCCATGCAGCTGTTTGGATACACAGATTCCTACAGGAAACCTTCTTGCTCAGTGGATTTCTTACTTGCGACTTTCCTTTACTAATTGCACTTTTATATGAGCAATATCTTTGCCCATGAAATTGCTTTCTTAATGCATGCTAGCAAATGACATTAATATCTGTGTATATAAGGCACTTCTGAAAGTACTAAATATTGTTATTTAAAGTGTTCTTAAAAGAAAAGTGTTTTTTCACAGCTTCTGCTGAAAGCTTTTGGGTTCCCAAGCTTTGACTGTCCCCTGTAACCTGTGTATCCAGCCCCTAGGAAAAATCACAGCCGAAGAGTTCTACGCGCAGAGCAATGTTCCTATTCCAGGTTTTAGGAATGATGCGGATGAACCTGGAAATTATGGGTGGGTTTAAAAAATGCTTAACTTGTCCATTGGCATTGTCATTCCCCAAGAACACCTGAAAGTCATCAAAAGACAAAGAATTAGTGCAAATGTAACATAATAGAGGAACCCCTTCCCCTCTTTTCTAAATGCAATTCAGGGGGACAGTGCTGCATTGAGGGAGGGGAGATGGATTGGATCACTCAGGCAATTATATAATGGTGCCTGTAGCCTTCCTCTAGATCACTCATTCAAAATTCAGAATGATGCCCGATAACTACCGTCTGATGAATGTTTAGCGGCTTGGGTGAAGTAACTATGTTATCTGTTCCCCCTATACAGGTTTCCCTCTCTTATGTGGTAGATGCATTCCTGAAAAACTGCGTATAACCTGAATTCACATTAAGGGAGCCCACTTTACAAGGTAACAAGTAAGGATATGTTCCCAAGACCTCGACTGCATCGGCAGCAGGTAAGTCTGCTGGGGCCAGAGCTGTGCCAGGTTCTTCCAGGCAGGGGGCGGGGCGGGGCGGGGCTGGGCTGGGCTCCACTCGGGGCGGGTAGCGGCAATGCTGGGAGGGG
>NW_017729034.1:2858370-2889728 GCF_001723915.1 Gavialis gangeticus
AATGCTGGGAGGGGGACTGTGTGGGGGCTGCAGCCACACCAAAATTCACCATAGCCACCCCCCCAACCCCTCTTCCAGCACTGCCGGCACCTGCCGCAAGCACAGCGTGACCCAACCCCCACCGCTGGAAAGAACCCAGCCCCAGGGGCTGGAGTGAGTGGGGCCTTTATCTGCCCCCCCCCCCATACACACACACACAATGGGGAGGGAGGGAGTGGGGCTGGGGCAAAGGCAGGCGCTGCAAAACTGTGACAGGGTGCAGGATGGGGGGCACAGCTCCTGCTGCTACAGGCTGCCACTGTGGGCTGGGGCCAAGGACTGTGCCAGGCTCTTCCTGGCAGGGAGGTTGGGCCGTGCTGCGCTCAGAGGGGGCAGCAGCACTGCTGGGAGGAGATTGGGGGATTATGGTGAATTTTGGGGTGGCTGCAGCCCCCCCGAAGCTCCTCTCCCAATACTGCCACTGTCTGCACTGTGCACAGCCTGGCCCAGACCCCCACCAGGAAGAACCTGGCACTGCCCCGGCATCAGGAGCTGCGTCCCCAGTCCTGTGCCCCACCCCAGCTGTGCAGTCCCTGCCTCTGCCCCAGCTCTAGCCCTAGCCCCTCCCACACCGCTGGCAGGGGGAAGTTCGAGGACCCACTCACCCCAGCCCCTGCTCCTACCTGAGCCCTACTCTCTCCTTCGCCACTGGGGCCTTGATCTGCCCCCCTGCCCATGGCCCTTTCCCTTCCCCCCACAAACTTAGCTGCTGCCAATTGCATAAGAGTAAGTTTACTTGCCACATAATGAATTTTGGGTATAAAAAATGAGTGAATTTGCATATACAGAACCTGAATAAAGCAAGGGAAATCTGTATTACAAAAGTCACTGTCATGTTTTACAACAACTGGCTGATGGGTTATCCAAGTGTCACATATGGAGAACAAAACAAAATGTTCTCTCTTTTATTGCTAAAGGGCATCCCTCTATGTTTGGACTGGCACACATCTGACAGGGTTGTATGGGAGATTTTTTCCCTATTAAATGCTGAGAATAGATCCTACTCTGTGGATTCCAAGAAGTGTCCAAGTCTGTTAATTTACAAATGTTAATTTCATTTACAACATTTAAAAAAAAACAGTTTAGCAGTAAAATTTAGCAGTGGCTTCAGTATGGCTTCTCTGTATTCTGCTAAAGACTTCCACCTTTACAAGGCAGTCACTCCTTTTATAATGGACTCAATGATATCCCATATAAATTTAGCATGTCTCCTCTCCTGAAAATTATGTACAGTGGAAACAGCAAAAAAAAAAATCATGAATTTAAGCTTCCTGTGTGCCCCTCATTCTCAGTGTGTGATGTCTGGAGCTTTCACCAGCTAACACTAGGCTCAGGATGCAGACACAGCACTAGAATGCTCTTGGTTTAAAATGGTACCTTTGTTAGAGAACTTGAATCATTCATATAAGACGTCCATTCGGAGCCTTGGTCGCTGTAAAGGATACTGTAGGTTTTTACAAACTGTTCTGAAGTCATGGACTTGGAACCCTGGGTTGCAATGGCCGTTATCTTCTTATTTTTAAGGAGGTCAATCTGCAGCCACTGCTGGTTGGTGTTTGACTGTGATTGACACAAAAGGTAACGTATAAGCAAATGTGTGTGTGTGTGTTAATACAATCCAAAGTTTTGCTGAGTAAAAGCACAAGTTCCCTGAAGATACTCCCTCCCACCCCCAAACCTTAAAAGAACAACAGTTTACAGTTAGGAAACAAGTCCCCAGCATTTTTGTGGCCCATGCAATTATCTCCATTTCATTACCTTTGCTTGCCAGGAGTTCGCACTCCCTTTCTGATTGAGGCGAGCGAGAAAAGGGTCCCATGACTTATACCAGTTTTTCTTAAAGGAGGAGGCTGTAATCTGAGCCTTTTTAATCTCTCCATTTTCCATTCCCAGTGGCATCCAGCAACCTGTTAAGAGAACAGCACTAGAGCTCCACTTCAGCTTTGAAACAGCAATGGTCTAAAGAAACGAGCAACAGGCTTGAAGCAAGGGATGCCTGAATTCTAACCTTATTTCTGCCACTAACTTGTTTTCCAGTCAAAGTCATTTCATCTTCCTGTGATCTGAAGCTTCCCCATATTTAAAAAGTGGCCCATACTTTCCTCAGGGAAGAGTTGTAAGAATATATCGTTTAACATCTCTGAAGCACTACTTAAATCCTCAGTGATCAGGAATTGGGGGAAGATAATATATTTGCTACTAAGGAGAGTAACTTTCTCTGCCCAGCCATTATTAAAAGTAGGTTTCAGCATTGCTGTCAAATAAAATCTCTGTGCAGATCCAAATCATGCGTGGCTTTCCCCAAGCATTCAGTGCTCCCACTCATGGAGGCAATGCCACTTAGGGCTGATGTCCACCCAGGAGGCAGCCTATGCATCAATGCCAGCATCATGATGCTGGCCCTCTGCACATTTTTGGGCAAGCAGTGGAAACAAAATCAGTTGTCAGAAGTGTCAAAACCTATCACCAGAGCTAGGGATCGAAGCTATGAAGGGACGGGGCAACTAAGTCCTGGTACCTTTCCAACAGAGTTGAGTCCCTTAGATAGTTTTGAGATCCTACCCTAACACCAAGCATTTCAAAAGCAACTACTGATTTGAGGTGCTTGACTAGAGATACGTTCAAGGACCTGATTGCCAGAGTACTGAACCCTTTCTTACAACACTGTTTCAAGACTCTTGCCTTCAGCACTCAAGAAAAACATCACCAGTTGCATTCGAGAATCTCAGTTTATAAGGCTGCAAATAGATGGCACATTTATCCCAGGATAAACCATTTCATCTCAGAACAAACAGTACAGATGGCTTTGTCCATTGATCTGGGATAAATCCTACCAAGTTTGTTGGATAAGAGGTGGTAACAATTTATCCCAGGATACTGCAAAGCATGACTTTGTGGTTATGCTGAATTACATCAGTGAATCAATGGTGGAGAAGTGGCATGGCATTCAGTTGCTCACTAAACCCGGATTAGAAGGGTGATGTGCGTACACACTTGGGGTATGTTTGCTTCAGGGCACAAGCAGGCACAGTTCATCCAGGGACAAATGCAATATCTGTTTCTAGCTTAAAAGAGAAGGTGAACAGATTTGCCCCAAGAGGTAGAAGGAAAGGAAATACCTGCTGATTATTTTTTCTTACCAGCTATTTCACAGCCCAGGAGTTCCATACGAAGGGTAGGCCTGTTGTAGGAGGCTGTTGGATACACCCTGATATACCTAGTAATAATAGGAGGATCTATAACATTCTCTTTGATCCCATAGGCATCTGAGTTGCCTTCGAAAACCTAGCAAAAGTATTTTACAAAAGTAATTAAATTATGTAAATATTTAATTCAGTAAAAGCAATGACAAGCATGTTCCTCCCAACCCTCTGTTGTCATGTGGCCAGTCATTACTCAGATAAGTAGCCCCACTGATTTTTAAAAGGCTACACAAACTACAGCTAAAACACTGCATCTCCATCACGCATTTCAGCTGCATCCAAATCCAAGTCAGGCCCTGCATAATCCCCTATCAAAAAAGTAAATGAGAGTGATCCAGAAGGGCATTAAAGCGTTTTCAGCTGTGGGTTTCCATCAGAGACACATAAGGGCCATATGGATCTAGCTCTCCTGAGCAGGGGTGGTTTGTTCATATCAGAGAATCATAGAAAAAAGTGGGGCTGGAAGGGATCTCTAGAGGTCATCTAGTCCAACCCCCTGCTCAAGGCAGGATCATCCCTTTCTCAAACCATCTCTTATAAATTCTCATCTAACCTATTGCTAAAACTACAGTCAACCGTGTCCCACAAACACAAAGCATAGCATCCTAATATACCACAGGTAAAGCAAGGTTCAGGATTGTTATAAGACCTCCAAAGAAGTGCTGTATTGTTCCCCTCCATTTTGGTGGCCTTAGGTTAGTACTGCCCATGGTTTATTGAAATGCTGCAACTGGTTGCAGGGGCTAGTCCACAGTGAGCCAAGGATTCACTTGGACTCAGCTCCCTGTTCTCCTGGCACAGGTAAGTTAGGGAAGGGCTGTATGGTGCTGAGGAGACAGCAGAGAAGGCTGCCTGGGGGACACTGGCTGAACCCAAGTTCACCTTTATTATGACATCCCTGCATTTTGATTGTGTGTGCTTTGCGCCAGATGGCAGAATGCTGTTCAACAGCCTAAAGATACAGATGGCATTGAGTAAGAATCTCTACAGACTTAAAAAAAATCCAGCCAGTTATCCCCTGAGATAAAGCCCCCTTGGCTGTCTCTGTGGCATCCTATCACTTCGTAAAACAAGGGGCTACTGAAATCCTTCCAGAGGGTACAGACCTGTGCCATGGTACTGTTTCCTTTGAAGGTAATCCATTTCCGTTTGTCTTTGCTGTACGCAATGGAAAACTTTTGGACATACAAGGACTTCAGCAGCTGCTTGGCTCCCTGCGTCTGAATCCCTGTGATTATCACGTGCCGCTGCAGGTCCACCTTTAGAACAGGCAAAAAGACAAGGGAGTAGAGGAGGAAAACTGCCCTGTGATCCCACTTTCATCCTCTGGTACTGAAGTCATGTCTCCCAGCCCTGCATTTAGTCACTTGTAGTGACACTGGCATCCTCAGGAGGGCACACAGGCTAGTACAGGAACCTAACAAAGGATTATCTGGCCTCACACATTTTATAGGTGTGTTTTTTATGGCATGCATCACCCCAATATGTGGACACCCCACATACCTTAATCAAGACATCCTTGCAGATTCCCCCAACAAAGCAGTATTGCTAACCCATTTTATAGATGGCAGGGAAGTGGAGCTGGGTAGAGGGAAGGTGTTATGGGATGGGCAAGGCAGAGATAGGTTCAGGCCCTGATTTGTCAAAGAAGGTTATGCTTTTTGGTGCCAGGACAGACCCAGAGCCTCCTATTTTTAGAGACTGAGGACCTACAGCTCTAGTTGATGTCAATGAGGAACACGAGAGCTTCTTTCCAGAAAACAAACCATAAGGCTTGGGCACAGAACCATCCAAAAATACCCAGGGCAAAACGCCTGAGATTTTTGGCCTAAAATAGCCTATACAAAAGCTAATTCCATGGCAAGGTGCCTTAACCAAGAGCCATTTTTCCCCCTTTAGGCCTTTTGATGTAGACAGTGAAAGTCTCAGTTCTCTTGTTTACTAATGAAGCTGCACAGCAGAAGAAAGAGGCTCTTTTTTGCAGTTGACTAGAAGGCAAACATTCCTACAATCTTTTCTTTAAGTGAGTTTCACTGCCTGTCCACCAAGCACAAAGGGATTGTTTCTCTCTTGTTCTCAAAGTTTTCTGTTTACAAAGGAAACACACTTCTTTCTGGGTGGATGCATAAGGGTTTGGTAGCCACAGAATGCATTGTGTACTGAGCATGTCACATGAGACCCATGTGTTCTAAAGTGTGCTTTTGAAACCACCTTGTAACATCTGTATTGGTGTTCTAAGTATGTGTGTTGGCACGAATAAAGACATCAGGGTAACGACTCTGAAGAAGCTGCAGTCTTCTGTTAATCCACCCAGTGAGTACAGCATGAGTAGTGGCAGTGCAAGCTTCCCTCTAGACCTCACTCCTGAGCTTCAGGTCTCATCACCAGCAGCAAGAGGGACATTCAAATCTCCATGACCCATTTGGTGTTTGGTTTCTCTGTTGAGACCATGGTCATGACCAGGTTGTGCGCTGCAGACACCCACCCACTAGGACAGCGGTTCTGAACCTTTTTCAGTTGACATACCCCTTGGTCTCAGAGTGAGACTTCATGTACTTCCTTACATGACTAAGCGATGGGTGTTCAGAGTGACATTTCCGGTGTGAGGTTGAGGCACGGAGCAGAAATAGGATATCTGGTTTCCATGCGCATGTGCGTTTTACGGCAGTAAAACCCCAGCAATTTCAAATTGTCAAGACTTTTTTTAGGCCCTTCGACCTGTGTTAGACAATGTATGAAATATATCTCATGTACCCCCAGTTCAGAACTGCTGCACTAGGATATGAATGGAGAACATCAACTCACTGGACACCAACCTTTGATCTAGGATCAGAGTGCTATGCTTCTGTGCATCTGACACTACAAGTTTGTGTTCAATTAGTGTCCTATCAGAGGAAGGCTGATCATCCTATACTTTGTCCTCGTGTGCCATCCAAGTTCCTCCTCAGCAACAATTTAACTGAACATTGGTAATAAACAAATGAAATCAATGCAGTAGCCTGCCATTTCCTTTGAGCCCATATAGTGAGTGAAGAGACAGTTTTCAGATGAGAGGCATAGCACAGCCCTGACTGCCTGAACCAGGAGTTAGGAAAACTCCTGTCTATATGCCAGCAGCCATGCAGGGATTACCAATGTCCCCCCAGCTGCCTTGTCCAGCTACTTACCTGCTCCCTCTGCTCTACAAGTGATAAGTCCCCTTCCCTTCTGAATGCTCATATCCATTTATGTAGTTAGGCTTAACTACAGCAACCATTCTTTACTTGGCCTGAAACTCCTGCTCACTCACTTTGCTCCACTCTTTTACTATCTGCTTCCAGTTTTAAGTGACCACTTTCGTTCATGGGGTTAAGCTGAAGTAATCACTACTCTGAAGTAATCAGGCTATCTACAGCAGTGGTGTTCAACCTTTTTCTCTGGTGGGATGGATGGCCAGTACCTGGTCCTTCGGAGGGTCAGATCTAGCCTGTGGCCCTGATCCACTGCCCAGGGTAGATGCACTGGGGCCTCATCCAGCCACACGGGCAACAGCCTGGCTCTGGTCTGGCTGTGCTGGGAGAAGGGGGCATGGCCGGGCCCCAAGCCAGCCATGCAGGGGGAAGGGAGCATGGCCCAGCCCAATTCAGCTGCACAGGGAGAAAGGGGTGTGGCTGGGACCCAACCCAGCTGGACAGGGAAACGGGAACCTGGCTCAGTCCCATCTGTTGGAAAGGGTGGGGGGGAGGGGAAGGACAGGGGCATGGAAGAGCAGTATTAATGGCCACTGTTCCCATGCTGCAACATTTCCTGACCTGTGGGGAAGGAACCCTGTAGGTCATATGTCATGACTCCACAGGCTGCATTTGGGCCATGGGCTGGAAGTTGAGCATCCCTCAGCTACAATATGGTTACACCCTGGGCAGTGGCAGGGTGAGCGTCTATACCAGGGGCGGGCAGATTGTGGCCTGTGGGCTAGATCCAGCCTGCCAAGGGCCTTTTTATCTGGCTTGTGGAGGGCCCCTTGGTTCTGCCTGTGTGGCTGGTACCACTGCCCCTGGGCATGCAGTGGGGCTGGGGTGTCATGGTGGCCAGGCTCTACTTCCCAGCATTGCCAGCTTGTTCCAGATGGTGCTGCCAGTGTCGCTGCCACTGGACCAAGCCTCACTGCCCAGGCACCCCAGCCCCTCACCCACAGTCAGGGGCACCTGATGGAGCAGGCTGGGTCTCCACAGAGACTGGGACCCTTGCAGGCAGGGTGTGCTTGGCCAGGCAGATGGGATAGGGCCCTGGGTGGGCAAGGAGCAGTGTTCAGGAGTGGGATGGGTGTGTAGGGCCAGAGTTGCAGGGTGGTGACAGCCTGAGGCCATGTGAGGAGTAGATAGCAGGTCTGTCCTGGGCCCCAGCCCCATGCTGTCACTGCCCCATGATTCTGATCCTGGCCCTGGCTCTTCTGCTCCCAGACACCCCTCCCCACCTGCCCACAAACCCATCCCATCCACCTGGCCAAGTGTGCCCTGCCCACAGGGGTCCTGGATCAGTCTGCATGGAGACCCCACAACCTGTTCTGTCCGGCACCCCTGGAACTAGTAATCTACCATGTAGGGAGTTTTGGTGAGCTGTTGCAGGCTGGGGGGACAGGAGGGGGTGGGGTATGCTGACCCAGCCCCCAAGTGGTCACCAAAACTCCCTAAGTGGCCCTCCAGCCTAAATAATTGCCCACCCATGTTCTTTACAATTTCTTCTGACAAGTAGCCTTGGATCTGACAGTTCTGGATCACTGGCTCAATGCACACGAAAACATAACCAATACCCCGTCTTGCAATTTCCCAGTTTTTGCTCGGCAGCCTGTCCTAGGATTAGATGGAATTTGACCCTGTTTGACATCCACAATCTAATAAGATCAGAGCATGGGCTTGCAGAGCAGGCATTGTATGATTCATCCCAACTTGACAGTGGGTGACAATATAATATACTACCCATACCTGAATCCATGGAAAGTCACCATCCTTCATTTCAGTGCTCCAAGCATTGTATGTTCCAGCTTGGTTTAATCTTGCTAATTTAGGCTCCCAGTACTCTAAGGGAGTGAGAGACACAAACCTTTATAGCAAAGATAAAAATTAACAATCATGGGAGAAGAAAGCAACAAAAACTGCTACAGAAAACCATTGGTTTCTGAGTATTTTGGTTGTTCTGGGCTCAAACAACTTTGAAATGCTATAAACACTGAGTGAACAGATGAGGCACACAGTGCTATAGCACTACAAATCAGACTAAATCACATAAAAATGAGCCTAGATGAAATAATTAAATAGGGATAACTCTGAAGTGTGGGCAGTGATGCTTCAGCTGGGAGACTCTTGTGTGTCTAAACTCTACTGAAATAAATACAAGTCAGAAGCACTTCAAAGAAAGGCAGAATTTGAAGTGCTGTAGATGAATATCTGGTTTGGACCAACAGATTCTTGTAGCAGCTTAAAAAGGGAAAGACAGAGTTTCTGCTCAGACCCAATGGCAGCTGTTATGTTGTAACCATAGCAAAACTGCTTCAGCTTGGACTTTGCTTCATCCAGTGTCATGGATTTGTATCAGTACAGTGTCATATACACATAACAGTCACAGAGCAGAAGCTACCCTTCCCTTTTCAAAGCTGCTACACATGTAAGTTTGTCCTCGTCCTCTCTGTCCACACCCTGATACAAGGCAGCTGCATGTCTGTAAGCTACCACCATGTGGACTGTTAAAAGCACTTCAAAAAAGGAAAATTTGAAGCACTTTATACATGTGCCTGTCCATACCCCCGTAAGAATACCCAATTGAAGCTCTAATGCTGATAAGAACTTCAGACACTGGATGTAATCAGCAATTAAAACCTGATTGCATCTTTCAAACCTGGTTCTGGTCACAGAGGTATTTCTAAAAATGGCATCCTATTACTTGACATGTTATTTTTCTGACAAAAAAGAATTGGAGCCATGGTTTCTATCATTGATTAGGGACAGCTGGCCACAGAGGCAGAAGCAAACCGTGGTGAAGAGGGCAGTGTTAAAAATCCATTGTTTCTTATGGTTAATATCCAACATTCAAACATAGGTGACTTGATGCTTCTGAAGGAAAATGTTGAACTACTTGGAATGTCATTTCCCAGCCTCTTGTTACTACACAATATTCATGCCTTGGCCATTCCACATATGGACCCCATAGCCCCTTGATAAGCACTAAAAAACATTTTTAGTCCCACTTTTCAGATGGGGAAACTACAGCACAGAGATGTAGAGAGCTGTGCTCAGAGCCATCCCACAGTCCAACACCAGAGCTGAGAACAGAAACCCAGGTCTCCTGAGTGCCAAGCCTGTGCTCCAGCTAGCCAATGACATGGGAGGCTCCCACAAATGAAACAAGGCAGCAGTAGGAGCAACCCAGAGCATGGAATGTAAAGAGGCAGAGAACATCTTGGACTGAATTGCTTTTAGGCAAGTCACATGGTTCAAGACCATGTCCAAGTTTCTCAGGGATTCACTCACCTATGAAATGAGAAGCACTGATTTGTGCATCAGATATAATTCCACTTTCTAGACCCATTGGCAATTTGCACCCTAAAAAGAGTACAAAAACATTTTATTATCCATTAGCATATGTATTCTATATACTGTTAAAGGAAAAAAGGGTTATCCAGGGTCACCATCTGATGTACTGGCTGGGCTGTTTTGATGACGTTAGGCTTTGCACCAACTCTGAACAGCTCCTGGTTGCTATTCCATCACTATAAAAACCCCATAGGTCTCAGTTCATCTTTGCAGTCCATTCCCTTCAAAGTCCGATTTGGAGGTGATTGAAAGGAAACTATTAATGCAAAAAATCAGTGTTCTGAATGCCATGTAATTCCTCAGTTAAATTCAAATCTGCAATCATCATCCCATGCATTCACAATTTATAATATAGCAATTCCCTTGAATCACTTTTATTCTGAGTCATTACTGTGCCATCCCCAGCAAGTACTTTAAATACCTTCAGGCAACTCGGGATAACCTGTCTACACTCCGATACAAGGCAGTTGTATGTCTGCACACTACTGATATGCTGAATATAAAAGAACTTTAAAAAAAGTGAAAATTTGAAGCACTTTACATGCATGTCTGTCCATATCCGATACAGATAATTTGTAGAAGCTCTAAGGCTGATTAGAACTTTAGACACACCAGACGTGATCAGCTAGACTCCCAGCTACAAGAACTATGATAGTTCAGTGCAGTACCTTTTTCCACAACAAGATAAGATGCCTGCATCCCTGCTTGCTGATATTCCCCCACTTCAGTATCCAAGAGCCATATGCCAGGTTTTGCTGGTGTCATTTCAACAGTACGAGAAAAGCCTGTGAAAGAGAAAAGGAAAAAGAAGCCAATCACAGTTAATGTGTGGAAGCATTAACAATAGACTGAGCTGCACAGAATAGGGAGATCAGATATCAAGCCAGGGATTGGTGCAAACCACCTCAACAGTTTGGTTAGGTGAAAGTTGAACGTCTGCAGCAGCTATTGGAAAGAGGAACAGATGCCATGACTGCCCTAACCATCTTCATTCTCTTAACAAACACATTCTAATTAGACACGCAGGCTGGAATAAAAAATTGGGCTCCAAATACAGGCTTCATTAGAGTATGTCACTGCACATAAGTTTACACGTGCACGTAACAGGTCTGACCAGTACGTGCTATGTGAATGTGCACTGAACGGTTCCTCTTACATTAACTACATGCTACTGCAACAGTAACCCTGAAAGATTGATTCTAGTCCTTCTCTTCCTGCCACAGTATGCTAACTCTGGCAGCCGCACAGTTTGGTAAAGGAGGCTCATCAAGACAGGGAGGGTTCTCTTGGGTTCTCTCTTACCCCAGACCTGTGTTGGCACAGGCTTATGCTTGCTGTGCTTTTCAGAAGACAACAACACTCCATTTGGCCAGAGTACCCTGAATCTATAAATCAGCCTGGGCACCCGTTTAATACAGGCTTCCTTTCTAGTTTGTTTCTTGCTTTCTGCATTACAGTGGTCTCATGATTAACTTACGATTTTATCATGAGCCTTGCGGTATTTGGTGCCAGTCTTACAGCCCTGGTGCCTACAAGCGTAAGAATCAGAATGCTCATTTAAAATCATAAAGTGACCTTTGATTATGGCATTAGTGAAATACTTGAAAATGTTACCTTTTAAAGGCCAGAAAGACTCAGAAAAGCAATAACTAGGCATAGGCAGGATTTATTTATTTTTCAGATCTCACAATTTTTAAGCTGATCCTCAGATCTGGGGTAGTTCTGATTTTTGGACACATGGGGTTGGTAATATTGAATAAGTAAATATTATTATATTCTATTGGAATATACTCTCTGCTATTGGAACTGCGGGCTGGAGTATATAAGGGAGCAAATCATGTAGAATCAGGAATGGCGTGAGCTGATTGAACTTCTTTTTGGACCTGGAAAGTCTGTGACCTTTCTTCAGTGGTCCATTGTTACTAACTCGTTTTGTTTTGCACCCACCTTTGACAGTACAAAAAAATTACACTAAGATGAACTGGAATCAGAACAGTTCAGTTCCCAGAAGTCTCAATCCCCATGATAGCACCTTATTCCCTGGTGGGACCCCTATGACTAGGGGGCTATTCAGCCTGCACAATATGGTCACGCTTGTAACGAATCACATTCTGATGAGCTGACAGCAACGAGACTCTCACCTTGACTGACTAGCTGTTCATGGGCTCCTTCTGCTCCAGCCTCATACTGAGCTCTCTAGTCAAAAAATTTCCAAGCACTTACAAAAGAAAAATCAGCAGTACTGTTCTTTCTTGACAGATGGGTAAACTGAGCCACAAAAAAAAAAGGAAGAGACTTGTCCAGGACATACTGCAAGGTAAGAAAACAGTGCCCAGGACCACGCTGCATTCCACTTGCCATAGACAATCTCTGTACATGAGATCCAGAGGTTTTTTTCCTCCAACCTTGCCCAGTATTTCAGAAAATCATGACATCCTCTTCATGCCCCCTCCTCTCCAAACACCCCAAATGCTCAACAAGGCACATGGGGCTGGGCTGGAGAGTTCCTTTGGGATCACTGCTGGCGACCAAAGAGTTAGGACCCTGAAGAAACATGATAGAGTTGAGCCTATCCTAAGGTGCTCAGGCCAATTTCTGTTTCTGCTTACACTGACTTTACAACATTGAAATTTAGTAGACATCCAGTATTACTGAGAGCAGAGGTTGGCCTCACAATTCAGTGTAAGTGACAATATTATTTGTCAGAGTTACCTGGAAGGAGAGGGTAGACACCAAGTTGGTGTGTTGGGTCGCCTTGTTCCATGAAATTTTGGCCATGAAAACGAACAACATGAATGTCTTTGGGCCCACCCATATTCAGCAAGTGCCATTGAACCAGTTCCCCTTTATACATCTTCAGCCCTTGCAGATTGTGCATTATCCCATTAATGGCTGAAAAGAAATATTATAAAGGGTAAAATAAACCACATGTAGAACACAGCTGCATTCAAACCTGAGAGGCAGAGTTTGGGTCTGTAGCTAAACACCCCTACATATATAGAGTTTCAGACCAGGCCTAGCTTCCATTTTTTCCAATGTAAAATCACACAGACCTTGAAGAGCCATATCAGAGCTCCACAGAACCCAGGACTACACTGCAGGATTTCAGCAGGCTATGCCACAGAACACCAGTAGCTTGAATATAATGGGACATTTTACTAACATCAACAATTCTGATGCATGCTTGGCTTTCTGGACCACTTTTTTCAAAGAGTTTATATTTTCTACAAATGTTTTTGTGTGCTATCATTTGTTCATATGGGCTGCAGCAGGGCTTCCCAACTTCTAAGGAGCCAGGGACCACACACTGTGTGAGAGGTGCTAGCAGGGACTGCACTAGTGTGAACTATGACCCCTTGGACTGCATCCTCCCCCACTGCATGTTAACAGCCTCTGCAAAATAGCTGTGCTATGCTGCAGCCTCCACCACCATTGTGGGCTGCACCATCCCTGTGGCAGGAGCAGGAAGCAAAAGCTGATGGGGGGTGAAAGGAAGAAACCCTGGGGCAGTAGTCTCCAACCTTTTTATGGTGAAGGTCACTTTGTGGCACCCTGGGATCTAACCCCCACATACCCCCTGGACAAGCTGCCCAGGTTCTGACCCACACACCTAGCCCAGCCTGGGTGGCAGGAGGCGTGGTTCAGCCCAGCCACATGCGTCCTGCTGCTCTCGATCGTGGAGCCTCTGACAGACTGAGATTGACTGTTAGAGGCTCCACGATCGACCAGTTGATTGAGATCAACTGGTTGGTGACCACTGCCCTAAGGACCCTGGCTGCAGTAGCAGCCAGAGAGATAAGGGAGCAGTGGCCAGGTAGGAATCTGGGGGCTGCACATTAACCCCTCACAGTTCACATTCAACCCCCAAGCCACCAGTTGAACAGTCCTGGATTACTTCATTTAAAGGCCAGATATTCTAACAGATCTCCTCAGTGAAATGATCAAATTTGCAAGAATTCAGTACCCAATGGCTATCACTTCTTTTAATAAAATCTAATGGGTACTGAACTATCTTGAACACTTGAGCACTTGATGCCTAAACAGGAGCTCTGGAAAGCCAGCTTCAATGGTACGTTTTGAGAACTTCTGGAAATCCAGCTTGGCTCACACACAACTCAAATGCATGCCAAAGAAAAGCAGGAGGGGGAGGCTATGCTGGGGCAGATTAAAAACAAAAACAAAAAAAACCAACCAAAAATCAAAAACTTTTGAACAGAAAACTGGGTTCTTGATTTAAACAAAACTCCCCACAAAAGTTTCTGCTTTCTGTGGCAAATTTCATATGTTTGTCAAAAATCTCAAAAAAGTTTTTGGTTCCCATTACAAAACCAAAATTTTTTGTTCCAAAACACAGCAACATATGAATTTGGGAAGGGGGGAGCAGGTGTTTGGCAAAAAGATTGAAATTTACTAGGGAAAAAGTGAAAACATTTTGCCCCCCATTTTTGTCAACATTTTCCAAGCACAGACATGCATGCATTTTATTATCATCATCATGTGCACAAGTCTCAGTGACAAAAAAAGATGCAAGTGATTTGTAAGTGCAAAGATTTAAGTCCACTGAGAAAAGCTTTAATTCCCAATAAATGACAAAGGAAAACCTCAGTACCAGGGATTTTATGGCATTCTTGGGTCTTCTCAGAGCAGGTCTTTCTGTACCGCTCATCAAAATACCAGCTCTTCTCTTCATCAAAGACCATAAAAAGCAGGAAGAACTCTTGGTTCCTCACTGGCCTGTTGCTCTTCGTATTGAGGGTTCCTTTTTGACAGATTATTATTGGTCCAATCAAGCCTGAATTAATATCTTTCTCCTGAAAGAACAGTACAAATTAGGTGTAAGAACTGGGATTTCCCCAAACATATTCATGATCGTTTGTTTCATTTTAAGGTTTTAATTTGCCTTTAAAAACTTTAGGAATTGCCAAGACTGGATTAAACCCACGGAGGATCAGACCCAGGGTTCACCTATGCCATTACTCCTGTGTCTGACAAAAGTCAGCACTCAGATTTTTTTCATGCCGCTAATTTACTTCCATTGCCTTTGTCTGAACTGCTCAAAATTCTGCAATAGCCCTTGGGAGATGGAACCACCCATTCTGCTTACAACATCCTAAAAAAGACCGTAGCTTTACATTTTCACAAGACGACAGGGTAGATTTGCATTTTTCTCTCCAGTCTGAATTACTCTTGTGGTCTCTTAGCAAGTTTTAGACCCGTGACCATATTTTGCCTCTTACCTTATATTTAGTTCATTTAGTTGGCCCATGGTGACTGTGTCAAAGGGCTTTGGAAAATTTCAATAAAAGAAGTTACTAGATTCTCTGTTAGCCATTACCTTACTGATACCATTGAGGAGTTCTAACAGATTAGTGACATGCTTCCTTTACAGAAACTCTGATGATTAAACCCCATGATATCTTGATCTTCTAGGTCTTTTATTATTCTAGTTAAGATTATTTCAACCAATTAACCAGGTGAAGATGTGAAGCTTACTAATCAATTCTCAACTTGCTAGCAAAGTGAGACAAGAGATAAAGATTCCCATTTTACAGATAAGGAGCCCAAATACCAGGCATATCTGTGCAGATTGTAAACATGGGATATGTCCAGACAAAAACAGACGTATGGCATGTGGAGCCACAGGCCCATCTGTGGCACCATATACCATACGTGCAAATTTGCTGCTACTTTGCAGGAGATCCCAGAGTCAAAAAACCCATGCTGAAAAAAAGGGGGATGGTACACGTGGTGGCAGCATGTGCTGCCCAAAACTGGAGCCTGGCCAGCCAGAGCCATGCTCCAGGTGCCAGCCAGGTTCCCTGCTGCAGGAGCACCACAGCTGCAGCTCCTGGAGGCTCCCAGGTAAGGCTGCTGGGGCCAGCACAGGTACTGGCTCCAGCATCCTCTACCCAACCTGAGGTAATATGCCATGTGCCAGAGTACACATGGCATGGGCGCTTCCTGGGGACAAGTAACAGTGGCACAAGGTGTGCTGCTGCTACTTTCCCCCAGGGAAACACACATTTCTGCTCACCTGGACATACCCATGGAGGGCAGGGGATAGAAGCTCTCTACTATGCTATATTTCTAACTGAGGTTCCAATCTAAAACCCACTGGACTAGATAAAAAGACTTCAGATCAGGCCCTCAGTTTAGGAAAAAGACAGCCCAATTCCCCGTTGCCTTATGCAGTTACTTTCCACTGCTCAATTTTGGCATAAAAGGTTACCAAGGTAGGACTCCACTCCCATATCACTGACAACAATTTACATCCACTTTGCTTGGGTATAAATGATTAGACTGGGTGACAGCAAATCAGGGTAAAGAGAAGAGGCATAAATCCAAAGTGCTATAGAGCTGGTATCTCAAGATGAGTGGTTCTCAGCCACTTTAGACTCAAGGCCTTCCTTTACAAGACACAAGACACAACTCAGAAAATTCCATCTCCTAGCTTCTACTCATTTTTTGGCTATGGAAAAAAACCAGAATAATTCTACTGTTGCAAAGAACTTGGGAAGACCGCAACAGGTCAGAATGTTCTGACACTATGGATCCCTATTTGCAATCTCTGGTCTTACCATGTGAATCATGTATAGATGTTTGCACACCTAGCAGTGCAAATGTTGCAAAGCACTTACCCAACACCCTTAAAAGGATCTGAAGATACCCCAGGGTTGAGAATCACTGCTCTAGGGCAAGACAACAACCTCCATCTAATAGATGCCAGCTCTCTGCTACTTAGAATTCCTTACCAGGTTTACATCAGAGTAGTAGACCCAGGACTTGCAAGTAGCTCCAGGCTGTGTAGGGCCAGACCACTTGTTTGCAAACCAGACGTAGATATAGGTGCCATTTGGTTCAACTGCATCATCACTCCTAAACCACTCTGGAGACTCATCTTCATAAATGCTTCCCTCAGAGGACTTTTCATAAAAAAGCCCGTGAGCATGGATGGAATATCTTCTGGATGCCATGTTTTTAAAATGAACCTAGAGAAAATAAAGATGGGCAGGCTCTGATGATCAGATTAGAGTCCCAAACAATACTCTGGGTATAAAACACTTGTGAACTTTGTAGGGCTCAATATAAGGATCCAGATTTGTCTTCTGTTTATGGGCCTGGTGTTGATAAAAGAGAACTCCTGACACCTTCATGCGGTGTGGCCTGTGCACTCCCTGTGCACAGTTGCTCAGCCTGCAGGGAGCAAGGTAAGGGCTCTGCCAACCCCTCCTTTTCAGGGAGTAGAGAACAAAAAAGAACAATTCTGTTCTCCTCTACCCCCATTCAAGGTAGATATAACAATGGCTTGTAGAAAGGGGGCAGCAGGGAATCTCTCTTTCCCTGTATGTGTGGCAGCATTATACAGGGATGCAAGCTAGTCATAGGGGTCATGCAGGGATGCAAGCCCCCTAATCATAGGGGACACAAGTTCTATAGTAACCCCAGATCTCTGTGTATGCAATTCCCATTCAAAAGTCAACTTGGCTAGGAACAGACATTGCATTTGTCCCTAGACAAGTTGTGGCTGTGTTTGTTCAGAAACAGAACTATCCCGAGAAGCAGTACACATATTGCCCTTCTAATTGGAGTTTAGTGGACAGCTGAATGCACAGCATTTCTGTCAATGATTCAATCCTGGGATAACCATTCAGATGCACTTTGTGATGCCCCAGGATAAACTGTCAATACTTCTTATCCCATGAAACTTTTTAGGATTTATTCCAAGACAACAGACATGGATACCTGAACAACTGCACTAGGATTTATTCCAGGCCAACAGACACGGACTTCTGAACAATCATGCTTTGACTGGGATAAAATGTTTTATCCTGGGTTAAATGGCATGCCTGCATTACATGTCTCCCCTGTCTCAAAGATGGAGTGCCAGGGCTGGAAACTTCTCACAGAGTAGCACTGCCATAATGTGGCAGTTTCTCTCCCCTTTACTTGTTCCTGGTTTTTCTTTAATTCAACTGATCCCACTAAACACTAAGGAGTCTAATCAAACAAGTTAGAGGTGAATAAGATTTGTCATCTCACATGTGGCCGTCTGCTACATCCCATTAGGAGTCAACGCTAGATTATGTTTCATACTAAATATTCTACTGTATTTCCCAGTATAAAAATCCCAACATGGGTGTGGAACATTATTCTATCACCTTATAGGACTCATTTTCAGGAGTTGTTCTTTTTGGTAAATTTGGACCTATTTTAGTGATACTCCCCTGTATTTGTACCATTCTAAAGAATTCCTCCTCTTAGTGTTTACACTAGAACTGGTCAAAATTATGTCAAACATTTTTGCATGAAAAGAAAGCTTTTCAGACACACTTCCATTTTGATCCAGATTTGCTGGTTTGCCATTAAGAAATATACTTGTTCCTGTTAAAATATTTCAGCTTCAGTAAAAATATTGATTTTTCAATCCAGATTTTGGTAAAATATGATTTTTAGACAGCACTTTTTAAAACAATTTTTTTTTTCAAATGTTGGTTTTGTGTTTAAAAAAAGAAAGAAAAAGCAACCACCAACATTTTCTACTGCAAAACTGTTTTTGTTCAAAATTGCTCACCAATACTTAAACATTTTTTGACCTGTTCTAACCTGCCTACTTCAGTTCCCTAAAAGAAACCTTGACCTGCACCATTACTTACTATGATGACATCGTGCACTTCAGCCCTGATGACGGGACCAAGAATACCAAGATGCTCCTCATATTCTCCTTCTTCTAGAGGAGTTTTAAAGGTGCTATCTGCATAGCTTCGGAAAATAACTTTTTTGTATCTGGTGCTGTCCCTGTCACGGCTGGTTTCGCCATTCATTGTTGCGCTGAGGGGAAACACCCAATAAAAACAAGGGGCCGGGGATTAGGAAAACTGATGAAATGTAACCACTACCCCTGCAAAAACAGTCAAGATGAGGCTGAGAAATAGTCAGGATGGATCCAGAATTTGGCAAAGGGGGTGCAGGAACAGCAATCTGTGCTTCAGGGGCGGCTTAATTCCCAACTCCCAGCCCCTCCCCACCCCAGTGTGGGCAGACTATGCCACAGGAGCCACTGGGGTCTTTTAACAGTCCCCAAAGCAAGAAAACATCTCCCCCCTTCTCCTCAAGAAGCCTGTCCCCCTCCCCTTTCTTTCTCCCCTTCTGCGCCTGCTGCTGCTTTCCCTGTTGTCCCTGGGGCAGGGAAACTTCAGAGCTTCTGCCCCCTCCAGCATGGCTATGTGGGGGGTGGGTTCAGCTTAGATAGTAGCAGCAATGGTGATGGGTGGGGAATCGATTCCCCCACCCCATGGGCAACTGGTGCCTCCTGAGTCTGAGGGAGCACCCACAGAAGCCGCCAGCAGTGGGGACAGGGCTGGCGAGCACCTGTAGAAGCCAGCGGCGGTGTTGGTGGCAGGGGACGGCCCTGTCAGTGACGGCATGTGCCCCCCCATGCCCCCTCTACCAGTTGCCTATGCCCCACCCTGCCTGATCCCCCCAGGAGTAGGCAGAGGGAGGGGGAACCCTGCCCACAGCTACTACTGCTGCTGTCAATGTCCTTGTCCCAATTGAGACCAGCCCCTGTACAGCCTGGCTGGAGCAGGCAGAAGCAGCTCTGAAGTTTTCCCACCTTGGAAAGCAGGAGGTAGGGGATGGGGAGGAGATGTGCCTCTGAAGAGGGAGGGGGGAAAAGGACTGGGGATTCTCATAGGCTTTGGAGACTTTAAAAAATTCCTCAGAGGCTCCTGTCGGGTGATCCAAGCTGAAAATAGGGTAGGGGTATGCCAGTGCATCCCCTCTCAATCCACAGTTTGAAGGCAAAGGCACCAGACAAAGCTGTCAAGGATTCAAAGTGAAAACAAAGGATCTGGGCACCACCTTGGTGGATCTCGCATCAAATTGCTCACTGCTTGCAAATCCTACAAAAGGTTTTCTTACTGCTAGCAATGAACTGTCATCAGCAAATGAAAAATCTATCAAGGCTTGGACTAGCACCATCAATTACAATAGACTGAACAGAGATTAACTGAGAGTCCAGATCATTCTCCTATATCTGCCTCTGGCTCCTGAGAGTAACAGGTATAAAGGATTTCATTAAAAAAATTACCTATAATGCAGAGCCACCGGGGAAGGTGATGCTGACAGCTGAGTGACAAAGTGTCAACTTTGCACCTCCACAATCTGATCACAACCACAATTTACAATGTAAATGATGGTGGGGGGGAGGCAGGGACTTTAGTCCCTCCCCCTCCCATGGTCACTTGGAAGTGAAGACTGTTTTCCAGCAACTAGAGCAAAGGCCTGGAGATCAAGAGATCTGAATTTATTTTCAATTTTTCCAGACTCCAGAGCACAGTCTCATCTCAATTGCTTCTTTTAAGTCTGCTGGCTTCAATAGAGTTGTAATTGTTCACTTCAGCTGCAGAACTACCCCTCACAGAGCAAATTATTTTGTATAGTTGAGCTTCAGGATGTTTATATAAATAAAAGTAAGTTAGATGGAGCAGAGGCACAGCCATAATGTGGGGAACAGTGAACAAGAACACAGACTAATTTATCAAATAGCTTAGAGATTCCCTTTGAAAAATAATACAATCCTGGCACTCACCTTACTGCACTGATTTCTAATCTTGACCCAGGAATCCCTGATGATCAAAAACTTAGACTTACCATATATTTGTGTGGATAGCAAATGTAGAGGGTAAAATACTAGCAATGTTATGTTAGCCCATTTTTTGACCACAATACTTTGCTTTTTGGGAAAAACCAGAGTTTTGATAAAAAAAAAGTGTACAATCACTAAAAAATGTGCTTGGTTTGAGTGAGCACTGGTTTTCATCTATGTTTCTGATGCACTAAATTTCACTCTCAGTAGGCACATCTGTAAGTGCACATTAATGCAGAGTAGATTATTCTACTGCGCATTAAAGTGTCATGTCAAAAACAGTGCTAATACACTAATGTACAACAGAATCTGTCTACTGTACATTAAGCATCACAAAAAAGGCATTCACTTTTGGTACTGCGCATTAGGGCAGCCTAATGCACCTTTATGTAGTACCTGATATTAGAGGTACTAATGCGCAGTAGCAAAAGTGTATTAATGAACATGTAGATGCGCCCAGTGACAAATTCACTAATTCTCTTTGGTGTAAAATAGAGCTAACTCTGCAAGTCTAAACAAAATGAATACATCTCAGAATTGAGGTCCCTGCTCAGTGATCCAAATGCTTTCATACTATAGCTAGAAGTGGCAACAATGGAACCCATTAGAACCAACCACGGTGATGGTCTGCATGGTGTAGACATTTGTCTGCTGAGAATGGGACTACAGTTTAGGAAACCCCTGGAAAATGAATGGGCTTCCAGCAGGGGTCATTTTCAGACTGGGATTGCAAAAGAACCCAAGCGTGTTATGCAAAAATCCCTTATAACCTGGGATTTGCAAATGGGTAAGTTCCTGCCTATTCAATTCAAAACCAAAAAACACCTGATTCTCTTGACCAACTGCCAAGCTATTCCTAGATCAAAGGGCCTAGAACAATTACATTTACACTGGTGTAACTGGCATTACAGTTAATGAGACAGAGAGGAGTTGAATGAAATTTCACTCAATCTCCTGAAAAGCCACAAAGAAAATCTATTGCTATCAACTGCACCAATTTAACTGTCATCTCTGTGCGTCTGTCCCAGGGTAGCTGTGTTCTGGACACACAAGACTAATTTTCGGCTCCCCTGCCATCCAATGGCAAGAAGTAGAAACAGCCACCTACTGTGCAAATAGATTCATAGATTGTTAGAGGCTGGAAGGGACCTCGCAGACCATTAGGTCCAGCCCCCCCGCTCTAGGTAGGAAGACAACTGGGGTTAGGTGACTCCAGCGAGGTGACTGTCTAGTCTCCTCTTGAAAACCTCCAGGGTAGGTGACTGCACCACTTCTGGAGGGAGTTTATTCCAGTGTGGACAACCTGACTGAAGGAGTTTTTCCTGGTATTAAGCCTGAGGCAGCCTTCCATGAGTTTGTATCCATTGGTCCTGGTCTTCCCCAGGGGTGTCGTAGTGAACAGTTGTTCACCGAGCTCCTGATGCACTCCTCTGATATAGCAGTAAGATGCTATCAAGTCCCTTCTCAACCTTCTCTTCTTTAGGCTAAAGAGGCCCAGGTCCCTCAGCTTTTCCTCATATGTCTTGCCTTGCAAGTCCCTGATCATGCGGGTGGTTCGTCTCTGGACCCTCTCAAGTTTTTCCAAGTCCTTATTGAAGTGCAGCTCCCAGAACTGGATGCAGTACTCCAACTGCTATCTCACCAGTGCCGAGTACAGCAGGAGTATCACTTCCTTGGTTTTACATGGGATGCATCAGTTGATGCATGCCAGTGTGGTGTTTGACCTGCTGGCCACCACATTGCACTGATGGCTCATGTTCATACGATGGTCAATCATTACCCCTAGAGGTCCCTTTTAGCCATAGTGCAAGTCAGGCTGTCACCTCTGAGCCTGTATGTATGTTGAGGGTTATTTGCCCCGACATGGAGCACCTTACACTTGGAAATATTAAACTTCATCTGGTTTCGGTCTGCCCAACTCTCAAGCCTGTCCAGGTCCGCCTGTATCTGCAACCTATCTATTGATGCGACCACACTGCCCCATAACTTGGTGTCATCGCAAACTTGGCCAGCAAGCTTTTCACTCCCCCAATCCAAATCACTGATAAAGATGTTGAAAAGCACTGGTCCAAGCACGGCCCCCTGAGGGAAACCACTGGCCACTTTGTGCCAAGATGACACAGATCCGTTCATGAGAACTCTCTGGGTCCTACCCTGTAGCCAGTTTCCCACCCACTGGAACCATCAAGTAGCTGAGCCCACAATCCTCCAGTTTTCCCTCAAAGATATTGTGAGATACTAGATCAAAAGCCTTTTGGAAATCTAGGTATGAAATGTCTACCTTGTCTCCCATGTCCAGGTGGCAAGAGACATGCCTTTGTGTTCATGATCCCAGAAAAAAAAATATCAGTAATAGAAAATTGTGTTTTGTATGTCTGTACATGTTTGCTGATCCATGACTTTAGGCATGGATATGATCCCTACTATCACTACTGCATCTGAGGATCTTACAATCTTTAATAAACTTATCCTTACAACACACCTGTGAGGTTGGAAAGGGCTTTTATCCCCATTTTACAGATGGAAAAAAACTGTAACGTTAAGGGATCATTTGACCCCAGCAGACTTCCTGAATATGGCATGGGGGCTGGACTAGATCTCACAAGGTCCCTTCCAGTCCCTAATATCTATAAAATCTATGATTTGCTCAAGGTCACACAAAAGTCTGTGGCAGAGAGAGATCTTGAGCCCAAGTTTTTTAAATTCCAGGCTAGTCCTAAAGTACTGTTTCCTAGTTTCTCTTTAGCTAGTCATTACATATTCTTTAAACAGCATTCACAGATTCCAAAAACCCTAACTCTAACAATAGTAGCTCTATTTTTGGCAGCTATCCAAATCAGGGCCCTGGAAGGGTGCAAGGAAATAGAGAGAAAGAATTAACCAAACCTGTCTTTAAATCCTGCATAATCCCACCAGACCTCTTCAGCTGCAATGTAGTATTTCCTCTCGTGACCTCTGCTACGTAGGTAATGTACAGCAATGGCATCAGGGTTCCGGGCTTCATTAATGTTGAGTTTGGGGTCTGTTGTATATGGGTCTTCATATGGTACTTGAAGATAGTCATATACATCATCTGCCCCATGTTCACTGTAAAAATCTTCTGGAAAATACTCATACTCCCCATTGCCCTTGGGAACACCAATCACAACAGCTGGTTTAAACTGTCTTGGGGTCAGTGTGCTGTTGGTCCCACTCACCGGAGCTGTGTGGTTGACTTCAGTAGGCAGCAATGTATTGTTGGTCCCACAAAGCAATGCTGTGTGGTTGTCCTCACTCAGCCACAATGTGCAATTTTGCTTTCCAGATGGCCTGGAGGGCTTTGAGAGCCTCACACCTCTTGGTGTTAATATGAAATTGCCCTTTTTCTTCCTGCGGATCTTCATTGAAGGTCTGGAGGCACTCAAGGTGCCATTCTCAGTTTTCTCTCTCTTTCTCACAGTTGTATGCTTGCTGCTTCCTTTCTGTTCACCCCCTGTAGGCTCTAAATAGCTATTGTATTTCCACATCTCCTGCTTCTTCAGGGATGCATCATCTCCTGTTTTATTTCTGAAATGAGGCTGTAACTTACTATTCGCAGCTTCAGCCGAGTTTGCCTCCAAATCAAAACTCTCTTTCACAGAGACCAGATTCCATTTCTTGTTTGTCATTTTAGAGGGATACTCCATGTCATCGGGTGATGGCACTTCCAAAACATCTTTCGTCACTGCTGGACTAGGAGTGAGAATTAAGTTGTCAAGTGGATGCTCTGAAGTAGAATTGGTTTCTTGTTTTTTTATGGCTATGTCTAATTCAGAGAGATTGTACATGTTAAACCCATTCTTTTCAGAGCTGTTTCCCAAAGCAAGAGTTGTATTAACTGCATTTCTAAAAAATTCAACATTTATTTTCTTGGCTTCCTCTTCTTCCAATACAATTGCTTCATCAACATTATCATTTGTAAGCTGGCCAGTTTCTAATGCAGCTAAACTTGAAATATTCTCTGCATACTGAGTAGAATGAGGTGAACTAGTGCTGTTCACACATGAAGCATTTTTATTTTCCCGTAAATAAAGTAGGAGGGCATACATCTTTTTAAGGGAATAAAACAAAGTCTCCAGTGCGTCTTGGTTCTCTCTCTTTTGATTGATCTTATGTTCTCTTCCTGCATTTCCTTTCGGTTGTTCTTCGGAAGAGTACATTTCAAAAGATGCATTTATCCCATCCCCTCTTTCAGCAAATAGTTCTGTTTCATCTTTTGTTTGATCTTCCTTGCTCGTCCTCAAATGGCCATTTGCAAGTGTTTTGTCATCATTCCTAGACATCTGACAAGGACTTGTTTTGCACTCACTTTCATGTTCGTCCTCATCTTGAAATACCACATCAGGACTTTCCATTTTTGCACTGGTTGAAAGCAAAAGCTCTCTTCCAGAGAATGATGTGTAATTGATATAGAAGTGACTGCCTTCAGCTGGGAGGGAAGCTGTGCTTTGAGGGCCTGAGAGCCCATCATTGCCCCAGGTATCACTGTTATTCATGTGCGTCAGACCTAAGCCAACAGCTACAGCTGGATGCTCAGAGTCGGTGCCGCTTTCTTGTTCTATCGCCAGAGCAGTAAGATTCTCTCTCTCTTCATTGACCACTGAATTATTCTTGTGTGTCCTAAGTCCAAGCTGTTTAGCCAGATAGTCTTGATAGTCCACATCACCAGTGCTGTCCTGTTCCTCACTTTCCTCTTCTTTTTCACTGCTGGATGTGGCTTCAGGTACATTTTTCGTTGTTTTCTCAGCGTAACTTATCATCTCAAATTCATCATCTTCAGAAGAATCATCTTCTGAGTCACATTTGGCATCTCTGAACCTCAGCCTCATGCCATAGCTCATTTCAGAGGAGCCCCAGGAGACTAAGAGCCAAGTACCTGCAATTGAAATGGAAATCATATACCATACATTGTTTGTGAAATTAACCTCTCCTGTCATGTCCCAGCTTCTAGACTATAAAGACACTGGCCGAGTGACTATCTAACTACATTGTTGTGCATCTGCTCAGCCCTTACAACAGTGGCTTGGGGCTCCTAGGTGCTACCATAGTCATACACAATAAATAATGAAAAGAACTAAATGTGCAGAGGTGGAACTCTTCCCCAAAGATTGGGTTTATTTGGATCCTGACTTTGGCATGACCCATGACAAAGATGGGGATAAGGGAGAGAAGAAGCAGTCATCTGTGAGTTTTGGCTCCAAATTTAGCAAAAAGTTTGAGTTTTTTGAACTGAGGTTTTTTTGGTCCCATCTCTACCAATGATACCTCTTTATAAGCAGGTGTATGAGAAAACACTGTTCACAATAAAAGTAATCCTAGTCTACCTAAAGCCTAAACAACAGACAGTGTAATACTTTAAAACACCTGGGACAGGTGAAAATCAGACATGGGTTTTCAGATAGGACATGGGTCTTTAAAGGGAGATCTGCATTTGGATTGCAAGAACAGCTTGCCAGAGACCTCAAGGGGCACCGAACATTAAGTGGCAATGGAAGAAACTAAAAGCTAGATTTTGAATGCTGCCTTATGATCTGTCAGTTTAAAGAGTCAGAATTACAGCCCATAAGAATAGGATTTTAAATACTAGAATGCTATATGCAAGTTGCCTGTCCTACTATATCTTGCAGGAGAATTAGCTCCATTAGTTCCTCAGATAGTTCTATTTTCCCCAAAACAAATTTCAGTCTCTACCAAACAAATAAAATCCTTCGTCTTCTCCAGACATTAACAAAAACCTCTTTCCCCTCTGGCTTCTCCCCACAGCAAACTGTTCCCTCACAGCTTGCTTCCCCCTTGCTCTGCCTTATGGGAGCTTTTAAAGCTCTGGGGGACACACTCCCTCATTAACAAAATGCCCCACAGTTGAACTTCTTTAACAGGGCTGACTGATCCTTCTTTCACTGTTACAGTGCTACAAGCAAACATCATCAGCTCCAATACTTTGCTTGTTATGGTTCATTTCAAAACAAAATGTGACATAGTAAAAAAAAAAAAAAGGCCTTTTCATGAAAAAGGATGCAATTTGCTGTCCCCTCTATTTTTAGAACTGCTTTGCTTTTTTGTTTGTTTCTTTTAAAAAAATATTTTAAGAGATTTTTTTAAAAAGATATTTCCAGCAAGACCATACACATTTTAGAAATGGGAGAGAAGTGATCACATGTCAAACAGTAGTACAGGAAAAGTACAAAAATGTATTTTGGCAATTGCCAGTAAGTCTGATAGAGGTGATCAGCTAGAAATACACCTCTCCCCCTCATAATGCAAGCTAGTAATAATTAAACTCATGGCACTCAGTACTACAAAACACCACTGAAGCCAAGCTAGTAGTTAAAAGAATCCAAAGAATTTGCAAAAATCAGAATCCAAATGTATTAATTGGGATGAAAGAAAGCAAGATCTAGATTTTTCTGCTTCAGGGCCTAACCAACCAGTGAAAGCCCATTAATAGGAAAAACTCTCCCTTATGGGCAGGTTACTCCATTATTGTCAAGGACATGTTTGCTTACACCTTCCTATCAAACACTTGGAACAAACTCTTGCTAGAGACAAGATACCAAAGCAGATAGACCAGCATTCTGATTTGGGCTGCCAATTCCTGCTTCCTTATATGCCAAAATCACGTGTCATCTCCCATGGGGTGGTACAGCCATTTTATTCAGTGACATCACAGCATCATTCAATTATTCAGCCCACTTCATCCAGCTCAGAGCCATCTAGCCTACAGTAGAACTGAACAGATGCAGGGGTCCCCACGCAACACCATTTCTGCTGCCAGAATAAAAGAAAAAAGCAGCTCTCGCTATGGAAAGTGCTGCCATATGGGAAGTTGGATGCGATCAAGATCATCCTTGCCAAGTACAGATGTGGGACAGAGAACAAGATCTCAGCATCTGGAGGTCCAGCTCCTGCTCAATATTTTCAGTGTGAACATTTCAGTGTCTGTGGATTCTTTGGGAAAATCCTACAAACTGCACAAGTGACTTTTGCTGTGGGGAGGCAAAAGTAAAACAGTACAGAATACAGCAGTGCCATGTTAAGGCACCGAACTTGCTTTATATTCCACGCGTATCAGTCACTCTACAGAAAGACTCAGCTAGGCTGATAATTTGCATGCGGTGCATTTATACAACCTTATTCTATTTTAGTGAAGCCCTTGTAGGTACAAAATGTCTTAATGGATGATTAAGTAAACCCCACAGTTTTGTCACCTACCCACATTGTTCATTTCTACCGTGACCGATTCTCCACTCATAGGGAAAAGATTCAATACATCTTCATACTTCCATCGATACAAAAAAGAGTGACCAGAAATACGGATAGATACTACATCTTGGATGCCAATGCTGGAAAAATGCCATTGAACAACCTCATTCTGGCAAAATCCAAGGACTTCAGAACTGTCGGATGTGTAGCCATTTATTGCTAAAACAAAAGTGAAACAAATGCTGTTAATAACATCTTCAAGCTTCAGTGATATGAAAGACAGTGAGTCAATTTTAGGTCTTCAGTGAAATGACAACAGGGATGAGGTTAACACATCTTGTAAGAGACTGACACTGGGTGGAAGCCCAGTAACTTTCACCTGAAGGGACGGGATCATTGTTCAGATACCATATATTAAAGTGAAGTGACTTTGCTTTTGTTAACTAGCTATGCTGCATTACATCCAAAATGAAAGGATGCAGACAAATCATTTTACTTTGAACTATTCATTTTTAGCATTTCTCACATGTTGTCAGCTCAGAAAACAGCCAAGTCAGCTTCTCTTTGGTTGAGCTCCTTTTCATTTTGGGGTGCCATCTTTTTCTTGGCATCACTTAGGCCCACAGGGGGTCTGGGCTGCGTGTATTAGTACAGGTGGGGTAAGGACTTCTAGCCTGTTTCTACAAATTGTAGTCACCCAATGTTGTGTCAGGGACTCTCCCCAGACACGCTCAAGTCACAGGCCAGAGTTCAAAGAATGAAAGAAGCCACTATGCTATAATGCTACCCAATGTCACTGGAGCACATGCTCTCCTTTCCAGTTCCCTTGTGCAGTGGCCTGGAGTCCACTTTTCCAGAACGACATTGCCTTGAGGCTAACTCTGGGGTCCCCAATCTCTACTCCTGCCAAGTCCTTCCCCATTTACCTCAGGACAAACAAGCATGGCTTCAACTGTTTTTTCTCAGCTACAACACCAGAAAGCCTGCCAGCCCCTGCTCACTATCATTCCCACCCTCAAATCCCTGTTCCATTCATTCATCCTAACACACCACCAATCTCTTCCCCTATGGACACCAGCACTACCCCAACAAAACAAGGGCCCAGTTGGACATTTGGACTTTTGCAAACATTGGGCTAGTTTTTTTCACTCACTGCGCATGACATTGGAGTCGTAGAATTTGGGATCGTCCCTTTTAACATGGGAGGGATTGCTGCAATATGTCTTGATGTTATCCTCCAGGTACCAGCTCTTGTTTTCATCAAACACAGCGAACACTGTCTGCTGCTCTACATCCGCCTTGTTCTGAATGGCAGCAGACAGGATGGTAAGTTTTGCAAGTATTTTTTTAAGTTTGTATTGATAGGGTTAAAAACTAGTCAGAGTTGTCAGCATTATTCTTATGCAGAAAGGCTTTTTGATAACAAATTCACATTTTTTTTGTCATGGCAAACAAGGCAAAAAAAGAAAAAAGAAATCAAATAAATTCTTTGCAATCTGGCCTTGCTAAGGAAGAATTTCAGTGACCATGCTAAACCATGGGCCATAAATTCCAGCACACAAACTCATCATAAACAACAAGGCCTTACAAAAAGTTCTATGGAATTTAAACAAGAAACAATCCTTTCACTGTCATTTTTTACTTGTCCTACTACATTTGATAGAGGATGAGCTTTCAACTACAGAATTACAGAGGGCAATTCAGGGCAATTCCATTTCTTCGTTACATTCCATAGGGCTTTAGAGTGATTGCCACAAAACCTCTTGCTTTGATCCCTGTTCAGTTCCACAGGACTTTTCCATGGCCAGCAAAACTGAAATCTTCTGTAGTTTAAATAATATTCATGAGCAGCAGTCTCTGCTTCTCAGAGGTTCTAGAATATAACATACCAGATCCTATTAAGCTAAAGAAATATAACTGTTTGAATCAAGTGCAGAATTGTGCACTTGTTTTTGATGAATTTCATTCAGTTGATTTCAGATCATTTCCATAGTTTATCCAAGTAATTCTGACTCCAAATCCTACCCTCCAGAGTGCCTGAAACTCTACCCAATTTAGCGTTATCTGAAAATTGGCTAAGTGTCCACTCAATCCCACCACCCAAATCATTAATGAAGATATTTAATACCAGCTGTAACACTGATCTATAAAGAAGCCCACTTGGTACTTCCTCCCAACTGGACATTGAGCCATTGATGACTTCATTGAGCACAACAATTCAACCAGTTACGTATCCACTTTACAGTACTTTCTTTTAGTCTATTTCCTTAGCTTACTAATGAGAATGTCATGACAGACACTGCTAAAATTGAAATATATCACATCCACTGCTTTTGTTCCCATCATCTGGTCATAGAAGGAAGTGCACTTAAGTCCACTTAGGCATAAGTGTGATCCTGTTCTATCCTGCCCACAACCCTGAAGAACTGTTAACACAAAAGACAGGTAGGCAGGCTGTCCCTGCCTGTTTCTGTAACTTAGCCCCAAAGCTAAGGTGACAGGACATGACAGAAGACGATTCATAGGTTGTTAGGAGCTGGAAGGGACCTTGCAGATCATCGGGTCCAGCCTCCCTGCTCTAGGTAGGAAGACAGCTGGGGTTAGGTAACCCCAGAGAAGTGACTGTTTAGTCTCCTCTTGAAAACCTCCAGGGTAGGTGACTGCACCACCTCTGGAGGGAGTTTATTCCACGTTGTGTACACCCTGACTGTGAAGGAGTTTTTCTTGGTATTAAGCCTGAGGCAGCCTTCCAGGAGTTTGTATCCATTGGGCCTGGTCTTCCCCAGGGGTGCCCTACTGAACAGTTGTTCACCAAGCTCCTGATGCGCTTCTCTGATATAGTGGTAGCTGCTATCAAGTCCCCTCTCAACCTTCTCTTCTTTAGGCTAGAGGCCCAGGTCCCTCAGCCTTTCCTCGTATGTCTTGCCTTGCAAGTCCCTGATCATATGAATGGCTCTTTTCTGGACCCTCTCAAGTTCTTCCAAGTCCTTATTGAAGTGCGGTGCCCAGAACTGGATGCAGTACTCCAACTGCAGTCTTACCAGTGCCGAATACAATGGGAGCATCACTTCCTTAGTTTTACACAAGATGCATCGGTTGATGCATGCCAGCGTGTTAAGATGTGTTAATGATTTTACAGGGACTCGAGCTGGGAACAACAGTATCAAAAATAGGTACTGGAATGGAATCTGGTTCAATACCTGCACACCCCTCTTGTCCAGGGATTCACTTTTGCAGATCAGAAGTGGGCCAATTAGTCCAGAGGCAATATCCCTTGTTACATCTACAGCACTGTGATATAATCTCGTTATGCACTGTGAATCCTCTGTGGTGGGCTGATCTGTGTCAAAAATACTCCATGTATATGTATAGGTTTCTCCTGGTTGAACTGCTTTGCTTAGGGTGCTGTTGTCTGAAGGAAAAACAGACAGAGGTGTGTTAGTGTGAATCAGACAAAGGAGATCCTTGGGCTGATATAAGCTGGCATCACTCCCATTTACCTATCCCAGTTTACTCCAGCTGAAGACCTAGCTTTCAAATACTGGAAGTTCAATAAGAATTTTGGGCTGGTCTAGATACAACCAAACACAGTAGTTTAGATACAACCTAGTTGCTTTGAGAGTGGCTTACAGTTTCAGTTTATGGAGGGGAAAAAAAAAAAAAAAAAAAAAAAAAAATGCC
>NW_017729034.1:2889895-2901486 GCF_001723915.1 Gavialis gangeticus
AAAAAAAAAAAAAAAAAAAAAAAAGACTGCCAGGCTAAGTTAAGCTTTTAGGTTGTATAAAGTAGTGGTGCTCAACCAGGGTGCCCTAAAATCCCCTAAGGGATTCCACGATGCAGGAGTTGCTGCCGCAGCGGCAGCAGCCAAGTCAAGCTACCCTGAGCACTGGGCTGCAGCATACATGCAGTCCTCCTACATTAGAGCTCTCCAATAACTCTAAAGCAGGCAGAAGGGCTGGCTTAAGCTGCAGTTCTTCCCAGTCCACTCCTCTGCCCCACCATCACACTCCTCCTGGAAACAAAAGAGCTGTACAGCACAAGCCAGGTTTCCTACATACTTTAGGCTTAACAGAGAACCCAAATGCAGGAGGAACGTGCACACATGGCACAGCCCTTACTGGTCCAGATGTACGTAATGTGCACAGGGGAGTTTTTCCTGGCAACAGCGTCACCCAGCTGAGAACAACCAAGATAAATTGAGGACAACAGTGATTCTTGACTAAGAGTTCTGCCGCAGTCAAAAACATTGTGGAGAGTGCTCTGACTGAAAACGTTGAGGACCACTAGTATAAAGCTTAAATTAAATCAAGAGTCTGGAGACATGGTTAGAGTCCACAAACTAAAAAAAGGAACTGTGCTACTACCGAATCTTCCAACTGCTAAGGTTCCTTGTGCCAAACATGGAAGCATGCTACTTAATTTAGGAGGTATATTTATGCTTTATTAGTTACAAGTGTAAATCATAGATTCATGGATAAAAGCTGCTACTGGAAGATGGACAGCTTAATAGAGACTGCTGATGTATACATATATAGTACAACATGTTACTTTTCCTATAAACAAATTACCCATAAAATGGTATCTGACCAATTGATGCTAACACTTAAAAGCTGCCTGCCTGCTGACTCATCTAGGAGTGCAATCATATCCCTCAGATAAATCCTTTGACTTCCTATTTCAAGAGATGCCGGAGGAAGAGGTGAGGTGAAGTGTCCCATCTTCCTTAAGATCTCCAAAGACTCGCTATAGTTCACCTTGCACACCAAACTTCTGTTTGTTCCCTTGTTTGCTCACCCTATGCTAGCAATCTCACTGCCCCAAACAATGTATGCACTACCTTGCCTCTACTGATTCCCACTGCTACTTCTGCTCTTTCTTTCTTGCTTTCCTATCATTTCATATCAGTCATGGCTGAAACCATTTCTCTCTTTTTTTTCCCCTTGATCATACTTCTGAACATCTCTTCGCTGTCACTAGTTAGCACAATGACATATTAGGGCCAGATCCTCAGCTAGCATCCACTGGCATTAGCACAGTGGTTCTCAACCTTTTCAGATTCTAGACCTCCTTCATTAGACTTGCAGCACCTTCAGAAAATGCCAGCTATTCACAAGGTCACAATGTTTTTAACACAAGGAATTCCTATTTGAAAAATCTGGATATGTCTTGTGAATTATGTTTGTAAACATGGCACCCTGGCTGAGAATTACTGCAATAGCATCACTGAAGTCAGCAGACCCACACCAGTGTAAGTGAGCCAAGCCTTTGTTAAAGTCGTGATGAATTTTTTTTTTTTTTTAGAGATTTGCAAGCTAAAATGGGCTTTTTTTCCCTTTTTTAAAAAGGGGTGGAATTTTTTTTTTTTTTTAAAGATTTGCAAACTAAAATGGGCTTTTTTTCCCTTTTTTAAAAAGGGGTGGAATTTTTTTTTTTTTTTTAGAGATTTGCAAGCTAAAATGGGCTCTTATTCCCATTTTAAAGATGAGAAAACTAAGGGACAAAGACATGAAGCAAACTTTCCACTAAAATATCACACAATATATCAGTGGTGGGGCAGGGAAGAGAACATAAGAGCCCCAGAGTTCTGACCTAAGGCAGAGAGACCGCCTATGCAAAGTCAAGTTGTTCACATGCACAGGGTGTAAAACAGACAGCTCCTTACCTGCGGGATCTAGTGGATAATTAGCTCCTTCTGCATCCTTTGAAAGTGTCACTCCATGGAAGTAAATGTTGTAAGGGCGACTGGCCATATTTTTAAACACAATCTATATGCATATGAAAAAGTATGAGTTCAACCTTTGCTGAATCCTGGTTTGGAAACAATACTGCAAGTCACTGTTTAAATGGAACCTGATGGGTTTCCAGAAGAGCCATTCCTTAAGTTAGAAAAGCTGGCACTCTCAAACCCACAGCTGCTGTGCAGCATGCAGCCTTCAGGGTCCCATAGATGAGCCAATGGCTAGAATTCCCCTGGCTCTATTTGGTTTCAGGACTATAAGCAGAGTCCTACTCTCAGAAGAGAGTCCCACAGAGGCAGCTGAGGAGTGTTAAATCCCGTGAGTGGGATCACTAAACATTGCTCTTGAAAGGAAAAATTGCAGAAAGGATACACCACCACTCCTTTTCCCCAGCTTTTAAGAACCACAGAGGAAAGGATGTGATGAAAACTTCTCTGCAAACCTGCATGCTGGATGGAACCAAGCAGAGAAAGGAAGAACTACAGCACTGAAAATGGCTGCAGGACTACAAGACCATCAGGGCACTTAAGGCCCATGCAGCTTTGTGATGTATCAATATGCAATATCCAGTCAGGAGGACATGACACATTGAAACAACAACAAAATATCAATGCTGCAAGATTTTTGAGGCCTTCTGACTTTACTCGCTAAGTTATTCTTCTGCTTTCAAAGGCAGCTGCCACTTTCTTAGGCTCCTAAATAGTAACATAATTAGAAATGATGAGTTCATAAATATAAGTCCTAAATCTGAACTTCCCCCAATAGTTCAAACTGTGTATGAATTTGTAGTTCTTTCTATGTACTTCTATGAACTACATATATATTCTTTATATCGTTATACAACGATATCTGCTGCAATGATATCTGGAAACCAAGCACTCAAAATCAAATTGCAGAAATAAAATAGACAACTTAACTTTAAATCTCTCCCTCGGGCTCACATCATCCAACATAGTCACTCTTTATCACCTTATAGCTATTGTTTGAAAAACACTACCATATACACTGGTTCTTATACAACTTTACCTGCAGAATATTACCTTAAAACATGTATAGTCTTTGTGCTCAGCGCTTACTACTCACCTTGACTTTGTCTTTGACCTGGGCTCTGATAACAGGGCCCAGAATTCCAGTTTCCTTGGGCCTGGGATTCTCTAGACGCTTGATAAAGTTGGCATCTGCATACTGCTTGAAAACAGCCTTCTTGTACTTTTTGCCAATGAGATTTGAGTAGTTGTCCAAGTACTTTGATTTATATTGTCTTTAAAAAGAAAAAGCAATAAAACCTTCTTAAGGAGTGAGACCTTTTGGACTGTAGGGCAATCATGCAGGAAAAACAGCAGGAGCCCCACTGCTCAAGACAAATAGAATGAGATTAGACAAAGCTTTGTAATGCAAGTTATTTTTAGTATTACTTGTATTTCAGTAACACCTACTGGCCCAACTGATATCTGGGTTCCTATTCTGTTAGACAATGTATAAGTGTGCAGTGTGAAAAAAAGATCTCAGTCTCAAAGAGATTCTGGTCTAAAATTTTCAAAACAAAAAGTTTGGAGAGAAGTATTATTACTCCCTGTTCACAAATGGGAAAAAGTGACGTCTTTAATGTCACAAAGTCTGTAGAGGCACCAGGAACTCAAATTGGGTATCATGAATTCTAATCTAATCATGGGCTGAATTCAATGGCTTAGGGCCTCCCTCTTCCAATCTACGTTCTTACATAGAAGTATATGAAGTTGTGAAGACAACAAAATTCCCCATATTGCTTAAAAACAGGTAGGACTTAAAAAGTATGAAAAGGTCCATCTCAGCTGTGAGCTGGTAGCTGGTTACCTAGACAGAAATGGTGGCAGGGTGGTAAGCAATATAACTTTGAATGGAATAGGAGAAGTCATCAGAGAAGTAGTAGTGTTTGAAGTCTTAGAGTCAGCAGGGCTACAGGTAAAGGGAGATGAGGACTCCAGACAGGGATTCAAGTGAGAAATGGAAAGACAAGAAGATGACACCAGAAGAGCAGGATCACCTAAGAGCCAGCAGCAGAACCAGATATACAACCACCAACCCATGCATTGTAAGAATTTAAGCAGATTGAGATGTGCTCCTTGCAGACACTGTATATGCAACAGCTTGTAACATCAACAAAGTGATGATACCCACAAATCATTCCTCATCAGAATAAGGTGAGAGGTTTCATGAATATCATGGCAATAATGTATTATCAAGGGCTGTCCACATTGGTACTGCCACTGGTAGCTCTAGGCAAAAGGACATCCTGTACATTGGAGAAACCTCTCTCTACCTTTTAAATTAAGTGAAAGATATGCCACAAAGCATATTTACTCAGCAAGTCCAGTAAGGTTGTTTACTGCAGTGCTCTCCAAAGGCACTTACTAATATTTCTATCAGGTATTCCATACATGCCTTACAATCCCATCCTTTAAAATTCCTCCTATTTTCAAATATTGTCTTTTCCTCAGGAGTTCTCCTTTTTTGTGAAATGCAGTTTTTAAGGCCAGGACCATGGAGAGCATTTCCTAAGAGCCTCCCTCCCCCACCATACCTGGTCACCAGAACAGTACTGATCAACATTTTACCTATCGATGTTTGGAGAAATGTTAGGAGCATAATCCCAGGTGATCTCCTCTGCAGCAATAAAATATTGCCAGTCTTTTATCATACGCAGTTCTTTAAAGGATAACCTCTTCTTGAGCACCTCTTTCCCCTCACATTCTTCTACATTGAAGTAACCATGCATTCCAGCTGGTAGGAAACAGGGACAAGCACAATAGTGACCATCAGATGCAAAAATACATAGAACTTCCATAGCACCTCTCAACCCATTAGCTCTGGGTGCTGGCAAACATTTATTTACCTGTTCTCTAAGAACTCTGGGAAGAAAAACCTGCAGCATCCTTACAGGCTTGGCAGTGCTACGCTGGTTAGCACTACGGAAGAAAGACCTGGGAGTCATCACTGACCACAAGATGAACATGAGCCTGCAATGCAATGCTGCAGCCACTAAAGTGACCAAAACACTGGCTTGCACCCATAGATGCTTCTCAAGCAATCCCGGGACATCATTCTCCCATTGTACTCGGCCTTGGTGAGGCCGCAGCTGGAGTACTGCGTCCAGTTTTCGGCTCCACAATTCAAAAAGGATGTGGAGAAGCTTGAGAGAGTCCAGAGAAGAGCCATGCGCATGATCAGAAGTCAGGAAAACAGACCTTACGATGACAGGCTGAGCGCCATGGGGCTCTTTAGCTTGGAAAAGCGTAGGCTCAGGGGTGATCTGATGGCCACCTATAAGTTTATCAGGGGTGACCACCAGGATCTGGGGGAACGTTTGTTCACCAGAGCGCCCCAAGGGATGATGAGGTCGAACAGTCATAAACTACTGTGAGACCATTTCAGGCTGGACATAAGAAAGAATTTCTTTACTGTCTGAGCCCCCAAGGTCTGGAACAGCCTGCCATTGGAGGTGTTTCAAGCACCTACATTGAACACCTTCAAGAGTAAATTGGATGCTTATCTTGCTGGGATCCTATGACCCCAGCTGACTTCCTGCCCTTTAGGCGGGGGGCTAGACTTGATGATCTTCCAAGGTCCCTTCCAGCCCTAATGTCTATGAAATGTATGAACTCAGGTTTAAAGAAAAACAAACAAAAAACAAACAAACAAGTGCAGACAATAAAGCTGGGATTCTCCAGAGAAGCCTGCTGGAGTCAATGAGAGCTATGTGATTATAGCAATCTTTTGTCTCTTTTGAGACCCCTAGTTGAGATTGTCATCCTCTTTTCAGCGAGTGCTCCAGCCACCACAAGAGGCAACATAAGGATTTTTTCCATGGATCCATTAAAAGAAATGTTAATCTTTGCTCTGGGGAAATTAATATCCACTGTAAGATGATTGTGCCTGCTATCGTGACACAGCCTTGAGCTGCCTTTATCTCCTTCAACAGTCAAGCAATCTACCACAGTTTACCTTATCTATCCATGTGTAATCATGGTGCCCAGATGAACATTTTGTAAACAGTAAAAATCTCCCCAAAAATGAGATTCCCCATTGCTCTGCAACCTCTTTGCAACTGTGAGACTTCGGAAAGAAGTTCCACTGAACCTTGTTCTTCAGTCCTTAATGCTCTGTCTGCAGTGGTTCCTTAGTAAAATGGCCACCATATAAAATGTGGTCGCTGTGACGTTTTACAAAGTTAGAACCCTTTTAGGAGATAAAGGAAGAAGTGAATAGCACTCTCTATGCCTGTATAAATTGCCTACTAAGCAAATGTGTCCTTACCTTGCAGATGATTTTGGACAAGAGACGATATCAGCCATCTTCCTTTCTGGCTCACAGTCATGTTTGCGGTGGTTGCTGCACCTGCCACCAGGCTGATGGTTGAGACCCTGTGATGATATTGCTCCATGGTTTGCCCATTGAAATGGACAGAGAAAATCTCTGGTTTGGAGCTCATTCCTATCAAATGCCAACTAATGTTGTCATAAACGCAGGCGGTTAAGTCTGAAATGGAAAGAACGGCAGGGTTCAGAATTCACCCAACTCATCCAAGAATCAGAGAACAATTCACACTAAGTCCTGCTGATAGATCAAAAGCAAATCCTCACTCAGAACATTTTACAAAGCTTTCTAGATCCTGCAAGAGGGGGCATGTACCTCGTGCAGGATATTCAAAAGCACCAAATCCCACTGAAAGTCAGTGGGAGTTAAATACCTAAATCTTTTAAGCATTTTTGAAAATCTCACCCCTTAGCCAGTTAATCCTCTCTTCTCTAAAAAGCAGATCTGTTCATACTTGGAAAATGTGTCAGGAAATCCATCCAGAGAGAACTACCCCAACCTTGAAGGCATTTAAAAAAACCCCAGGATCTCCAGACATTCACTCACTGGATTGCCTGTTTCTCCAGTGCGGAGGGGGAAACCCTTGCAACAGGCCCATTAGCATCCTTTTGTCTTCCAACTTCTCCCTACTTTCACTGACAGTTGAGCTGGCAACAATCCATTGTCATCCTATTATACAGCAGTTCCAAATCCGTTGTACAGGTAACACCAGTAGTACACAATCTGTCAGTGGTACGCATTAACAGATTTATTACGTTTACTTTACATGACAAAAATTTGCTGGTGGTACTTAAAGTAGTATCATTTTAAATTGATGCTGCGCAATCTGACAGTTTGGGAACCAGTCCTATACAGTCTTCTTCTGAAGTGTTCCACATGCTTTAGAGCCAGCAGTTTGTTTAACCTCATCCTCATTTTGTAGGTGAAGAAAGGACATTTACTTTGTAAGTGGAACTCTCCAAATGCTTTGGCAACATGAAGCCCACGCTTTGAAACCAGCAGCAAGTATATCAAGGACAGGAGCCTCTGGAAAGTAGTGGCTATTGGAAAAAGTGGCTATTGGCTCCCTTGTGAAACCAGATGCTTGTACTGAGTTTATATGAAAAACTTGTAGCAAGGTTATATGCTACGAGCTGGTAGCAAGGTTATATGCTAAGGCTATTATGGCTCAAACAAACAGGCTGGGGTAAGAGGAAACACCTTAAGTTTATCAACTGTATAATACCTGGAAAGGTCCCATTAGTGTAACCATTAATCGTGTACTCAACAGATGCTGATTTTTGCCAACTTTTGCTTTCATCGAACACGGCAAACATTAACACATATTCTCTGTCAAACAGCTGCTGTGACCCATCTTCCATGAGGCTTCCTACAGGAGAAAAGTCAGATGAATGTGAGTGTCAGATGAACGTGAAAGTAAAGCAGTTTGCATCAATCTAACGATATCCAGATCTATTCCAGCAGCTTGCAGTTTAATACAGGCATGGGCCAGGAGCAACTGACTCCCAGGAAAGTCTTTTAAAACTGTGTTTTAAGTAAATTACTTCTATGAAAAGGTGCTGGATTGGCATTTTTGGATGTCCAAGGCCTATAGTATTTCAGCCTAGTGTAAACTTCATCTAAACTACTTTGGTACTGTTTTAGGCATCATTTCCATAAGCAACAAAGATCTGATTAATCTCCTCAGAAACCATTCAGTCCTTCGCTTCTCCTCTGAGACTCTTAACCAGACTTCACAAGTAAGTCCAGGTGTGATGGAGTTGTTTTGCAACGTACACCAAGCACCCCCTTCAGGACTGGACTGCAGCCCTCAGCCATGGTTCCATAAATCAGCAAACAGCCTTCAGCTACTAAGAACTCTCATCTTTACCATCATGAGTAGATACTATAGTGATCATAGCAGTATGAGAACTTATATAGTATAATATGTAGTATAGGACTGGTGATCCACTGGTAAGAATCATTTATTTTGCATATACAAGACAGAAGGTTGGGCAGTGTGGCACCTTAAAGACCAAATGATACAGTGAGGCATGAGCTGACAAAGCATCTAATGAGGTAGGTTGTTGCCTATGAAAGCTCATACCTCTCTGAACCATTTTTCTTGAAGGTCCCTTTGCCCTGCCTTCAGTCTGACTTCAAACTAACATGGCTAACCACCTTTCCTGGATATGTATGTAACTATCATACCAATCTGGTGTTGTCCCACTTTCTCCTGTTCATTACTGGCAACAACAAAAAAAAAAAAGGCAATTTAAAAAAAATGCATCAATACTTCAAATAATGCAACTCATCCAGGACTCAACTAGAGACTTACCGCTTTGGAATGCAGTAGCTTAGCCAAAAATTATGGTTCTGCAGGTTCCTCATCTTAGGAGGAGAAACTGGCAGTGGGTCTCAGTGAGTTTTATGCCATTCTGTTTATTTAAACAAGTGTTCAAAGTTCAGCTTTCTTGAACACAGGAGGAAACAGCCACAGATGGTTTCTCTGCACACAACTCTAAAGAGGACTGATCCAGTCCTCCAAGCCCAAAGGCCTGCACTCTAGGCCATTCCTAATGTTACACACCTAGTACTGTTCAGGCTGCATCAGGCCTTCTCTGCACGTTTCTGCCATCCACTCACCCATACACATGTTTTCCCAAGACAATACTCAGTCACTGCCCCAACATTCGGGGCATTCAAAATTCCCAAACACCTTTTATTTGCCTCTGCCTTGTACAGTAACTTATACTTAACTGACCCTTATGGCCATCTTAAATGAAGAATCATGGTCAAACCCATGTATTTTAACTGGGTTTAAACCTAACCCCTGACATTATTAAGGATTTTAAAAACAGCTTACACATGGAAAGATTAAATTACTAGTATTTATATATTTTTAAAAATTACAGCTTTCCATAAAGGATCAGAATTAAAACACAAAGAGGGAGAGATCTGAAGGAGAACAACAAGATACCTTAAAAGCAATGTCACTCTTATGCCAGCTTTGTGGTAGGATGTGCATGGGCAGACCTTTACACACACCTGGAGTCCATATCAGTGCCCAGATATATGTATGCACTTTACAGTGAATGATTTGGTTTGCATTTTTTGTACTAAAATTCACACACACAATTTATAGACAATCAGTATACAAAATGGTCCAGCCAACAAGCTCCTCAGGGAAAGAGAGGACCAGACTATAATCAACTGGTTTCAGCCAAAGAAAGTCTTCATAATCTTATGTAATGGATGGCTCAGGGGACTGGCCTGAGGTAAGGTAATCTTTCTGTTATGTCATCAGTTCATGTCTGTGCCATCAATGGGTATGTAGTGACCCATTCACAATTGTGTGATGTTCACAGAAACCGTGAATTTGAGCGGGCTCCTCAAAAAACAGTGGGCTCACTGCAAAAAAAAGCTTACCTGCAAACAGAGAAAAGGGCAGGAAGTCCTACAGTCTTAGAGTGGGGGAGGGCAAAGTGAGGGTGGACAGTGGCAGGGAGAGCAGAGGCGAGGGGAGGTGGACAGCAGAGGGCAGGGGGAGGGTGCATAAGCACCTGAACCATGGTCATGGGCTGGCTCTGGCAGGTAGCCGGGAGACCGTAAGCGGCTGCACTGGGGTCCGCAGATCCCCAGCACAGCTTGTTGCGTGAACCCACTGCCGCACCCCCTGCATGTCTGAACCCACTCCAGGGACCCCAGTGTAGCTGCTTGCAACCTTCTGGCTGCCTGCCACAGCCAGCCTGCAACCATGGTACAGCCAGCCTGCAACCGTGGTACAGCTTGGGGATGACCTGAAATTGTGGCTTAATTACCCTGATTAAATCCACGAAGCCATTAATCCATGCTTCACACATGGATTAATGGCTTCCCTGGATTTAATCATAGTCATTTGTGGTTTTGGGCCATCTGGCAATCTGCATGGAGGGGTGGAACTGGCTGAGGGGCCCCAGCAATCAGAGGCATGGAGGGGAGGGGGTGCAGGGAGAGCAGACTGCTGTGCTCAGTCTATGAAAATGGTGGCTGGCCTTGGGATCTGCCCGAAAAAAAATCAGCCAGCTGCTTCCTCAAATTCATGCACAGATGTTTATGTGGACAGCAAAAAGACAATTGTTTCCAGGTCCCTGCTACAGACTGCACGAGTGGTACAGGTTCTCAAACAGTCTTGCTATTTCCTTTGTTTCTTTCCCCCGCCCCCCAACATGGGCAAAATAGTATACGTTTCCTAGTTGCATTCTCAAAGATGGCCAAACCATTTTGGGTGAAACATTAGAGAGATGAGGCAGACACCTACAATGGGAAATTTCAGTCAAAACAGCTTGTCAAAATTATTAGCAGAACCTGCAGTCAGTTGGTTAAAGGAAGTGTTTCAGCGTGTGGACCATTTAACAACTCTAAAAGGGAAGGGGAAGCTGCTGCTGCTCAAGAGCTCACATCACTTTGCCACAATGGGCACAGACAGAAGTGCAGCCCCCAGCTGTAACTGAGTGCACTTTGCAGGAAGCCTTCTCAGTTACAGCAATGCCCCGGACCAAACAGAACTTCACTGCTGGATGCAGAGAGGAAGGGAATCCAGCTGCTGTCAACCAGCCTGCAGCTGGTTTCCCTTTGAAATGGCCTTGTCTCCCTCCCAGCCCATGCTGCTTTCAGAATGGGAAAGGGAGCAGAGGGAGTTCGGTGTGGCGTTATCAGCCCCCACTGGAGGGTGGGGTGGATGGATTGGAGCCACCCACTTTGCAGGGCTCCAACCACCCATCCCATCTTACAATGGATGCTGATAAAAACCATAGACTGAACTCCCTCTGCACCCTTTCCTCCTTCCCTTTCTGAAAACAGTGATAGGCTGGCAGGCAGCATAGACTGAAATTATTGAAGCTGCTCTGATTTGAAACCCTTCATGCAAGGGGGGTTCAGATTTTTGTGGGATTGGGCCCTTTGCAGCCATGCACTTTTTTGGTCATGGTTGTGGAGCACTTTCAGGGCCAGATCAGGTGAAAATTGTCACTTCTGTCTGCACAATGATACCTCTGCAAGCTTCTGTGAGCAAAAGAAATTAGCTAAATCCCCCTACCTTTAACCCTGAATGAAACAAGATTAAAGATCCCATAGTTCTGCTGCAGAATCATGAAGAGCAAGCAGTAACTTTTCATTACAGCATATATATCAGTATTATTTGACATTGATACCATCCTTAGATCTGTCTACAACTTCAGTTAACCTTAATAGTAGGGGTATTATA
>NW_017729034.1:2906486-2908017 GCF_001723915.1 Gavialis gangeticus
AAGCTTCTGTGAGCAAAAGAAATTAGCTAAATCCCCCTACCTTTAACCCTGAATGAAACAAGATTAAAGATCCCATAGTTCTGCTGCAGAATCATGAAGAGCAAGCAGTAACTTTTCATTACAGCATATATATCAGTATTATTTGACATTGATACCATCCTTAGATCTGTCTACAACTTCAGTTAACCTTAATAGTAGGGGTATTCTAAGCTCCTCCTATGATTAGAGTTATAAAACCAATTTGCATTTAAAATATTCCAGATTATTCCAACTCTAAGGCCTGTGATAAAAGAGGAATCAAAAATTAGTTACTTCCAAACTGGCTGCCTATAAACATGAACAAGCAGCAGGGAGGAAAATGAAAGGCCTTCCCCCATTATCACATAATCTTCACATCTGATTTTAATAAGAAAGAAAACATACTGGCTCCCAAATACGGTTGTCACATTCAGAATATCTTAGACCAGAGGCAGGCAAAATATAGCCCACCAGACAATTTCATCCAGCCCACAGGCAGATGCCTACCAATTCACTGCATGTAGCCCAGACCTGGGCTGCCTCTGCTGTGCTCAGATGAGGCCAAGCCCTACTCACTCTCACAGGGGCAGCTCATGCTGTGCTCCCACCCTCACCCATGGGATGGCCCTGAGCCCGGCCCCATAGATATGGAAATGGCCACAGCTGGCAGGGCACAGGGGACGGCCACAGGCGAGTGGGGGAGACAGCAGCAAGTGGGAGTGAAACAGCAGATGGGCAGGAGCATGGGGCTCACAACAGTGCCCTGGAGCTGGGGCCAATGGGGATGTCAGGTCCACCTGGCCCCATCACATGGGGCCCTCCCAGGTTCTCCCCACAAGCTGCGTGCCTCTGGGGGGAAGCCCGTGCAATGGAGCTAGCAGCCTGGCCCCGCTCACTGCCCCTTGCAGGTCATGGGGAAAGGCAGGGAGTTCTATGCTATGGAGCTGGGCTAGCTCCACACCCTCCTTGCTGCCCCCGCTGAGCCCCATGACCTGCACCACTGGCTTCATCACGCAGGGCTCCCACCAGTGGTGTGGGATTCAGGTGGAGAACACAGGAGCTGCATACAAGCCCTGTGTGATGGTGCTGTCGGGCTGGTCATGTGCAGTCCTGGGGCTCACTGGGACTGTGTGCCACCAGGAGGCCCCACCTGCCACAGGTCACAAGTGCCCTGCTGCCACTAGCAGCAGGGCCTGTTAGGGTGCGTGTGTGTGAGAGGGTTGTGTTTGTGGGGGGGGGGGCACATGCACCCACCCCCCCACACACCCACAGCCCCCCACACTCACCCAACCACCCACAACCCCCACCCCTACACATCCACACACCCTCCCCCACACCCTCACACAATATACAGGAGTAAAATGTTGATTTTGAGCTATTATGCAATCACCTCTATGTACACTATGGAGTACCTGTCAAGGGGTGGGGCTACCCTTCCAGCCCTCAACAGCTTACCAAAACTTATTAAATAGCCCTCTTCCCCACACCTCCCTTTGTCTCTGGAAATGACTGG
>NW_017729034.1:2908028-2913716 GCF_001723915.1 Gavialis gangeticus
ACCCTTCCAGCCCTCAACAGCTTACCAAAACTTATTAAATAGCCCTCTAGCCGAAATAATTTCCCACCTGTCCTTGTTGAAGTAAGACATTTTTTATTAGCTTCGCCTACCCCAAGCTATTTTTATTACCTTCTTTACATATAAGCAGTGCTCCAATCAAACCAGAGTTAAAGTCCATGGTCAAGTTTTCATGCGAGTAATAGATGTAGGTGAGACAGGGGAGGTCAGCATCTTTTGGTCCTGTTTCTGGAGTGATCTCCCACATGTACTTATAGACCTGGCCTGGAAGCACAGCATCATCCAGCTTTTCAACAAATGATGTTCTGTCATTGTACAGGGCACCTGCAGAGGCAAATAAAAAGGGGGCAGACAGAGGTAACAAAGCAACAATTCATTAATGCATACAGTTTCTCTCTTATGATTATCATCCAAGAACTCAATTTTCCCCTCATACCCATGCCAGGATTTTCTATTTCATGAGTTTCAATGGAGTGACTCCTAACAGCATGGAAAGTAGGATCAATACCAGTGTCCATTCAATTTTCTTATTTATTAGAGTAAAACCCTCATAGTTTTTCTCACTGCCCCAAACAAGAGTTCTATACTGGACTGACTGGTGTTAGGCTGCTGTCATGAGAGGTGCAATAATGGAAGAGCTGCTCATCTTTTCCATGGCCCTATCTTGTTGACAAGGCACAAACCATCTGCTTTGTCAGCTTTCCCAGTGATCCCAACTCCACTTCTGTCAATAACATGGGTTCTGTGTGAGCCACTGTAGCCCTCAAACTTTTGTGCTTTGTAAAGCTGAATGGTGGTTACTTCTTCACTTGGGTTTAATCTGACCCTGTTCCCTACAACAGCCAATGAAGTTTATAACAAAAGGGCTCCATGAAGCCCCAGCTACAAAAGGTACTGTATTTATTTGAATCCAAGATGAGGCTGTTTCCCCCTCATTCAACATGGGAGAAAAAAAAAGCCTCGTTTTGAATGCGAGTACCAGGGCCAGAGGTGCTCCCTGGGGTGGCTCAAGGTGGATTGTGGAGTGGGAGTGGGAGAGGGAGTGTGCAGAGGAGACTGCTGGGTGCAGGGGGGAGACACAGAGAAGACCAGATGATGTAGGGGGAGCGGCTGTGACTGCAGCTGCGGCCAGAGCTGCCACTGCTGCCAAGGCTGGAGCCACCCATGTGCTCTGTCGCAGTCGGGAGGCAGAGCTAGAGCTGCCACATTGGGTAAGTGGGGGTGGGGGGAGGGAAGGCAGGGGACAGGGAGGAAAGCAGGGGGCAGTCATGGAGGGAGTATGTGCCAGGGAGAAAGGGGTGGGGGTCAGGTTGCTTGCCACTGCTTTCTCCAGCACAGTGGTGGGAAGGATGAATTTAAAGCAACCCCCTAGTAATTAGATTCTATAACATAATTTTACATAGATAGAATCTAATTATTGGTGGGGGTCACCGTAAATTCCAAGTTGTCTTGCATTTGGGTAGATATGGTAATAGAAAGAGAGAAACCCATGGGGAAAAAAAAGTAAACCTGAATTAGACAACTGAAGTGCCTGACATGTTCAGTGATGTGACAGACCTCAGTTCTGCTCCTCACATAAATGAGGGCAAAACTCTTGGGTCCATGACATGATCAAGGCATTAGGCAAAACCTTGGAGATTTTCATAACAACCTGTATAATACTGAAGAAGATTGATCACTATAGCTGGGATGGGGGCGGGGGGAGGAGGGGATATAGAAAAAAACCCTCATTTTTGTAAAAATTTCTTTCCAAAATCTGAAGTGACAGCCTCTGACCAGCCCACTGTAGCAGACTGAGTTATGCTAAGGCTTTCAGCCATAGTCCAGGCCTTCCCAGAACTAAGCAACAAAACTGAATAGAGCGACTTCTGTGGCACTGGGAGATGCGAGTGCTGTGATTGGGCTTTAGGTGAGCAAGGGATAGCAGTTTCCCCCTAATGAATGTGCCAGGGGATTGGTGCACTATATAAGGAATGCTTTGCACAGAGCCACAGGACTGGACACTTTGGGGTGAGAGAAGTTACAAAAGTGATGGCCAAACAAAGGAGCATGCGTGTTCTGTGCTGCCACCCTGGGAGAAACCTGGGACTTCTTGTTTGAACAATGAAGAATCCAAAAACTAACACCCCGCACACCCAGCAGAGGATCTGAGGCCAGTTCCACCAAAAGTTGCTGCTGTAACGCCTGAAGGAACTGCTTGCTAGGTCATATTGCAAGGAAAAATACTTGTAATAAACTTAGGGGTTACTATTAAAAGTTCACTTGATACCAGATCGGATGAAGGGCTGTCTCAATCCTTGGGGTCTCTGGTAAAAGGAATCCTAGAGGCAATATACTGGTTCATTAAAAAAGGAAACCAAATTGCTTCCCTCTTATTGATAACCAGGGACCCTAGTTTTCCACTTGCCACAGAAAACCATAGAATCCCCACCCACCCCACCACTGCTGATTGGCTGAGAGGCAAAAACCACAACAAAAACGAGCGCAGAAGTGATGCTGCTTGCTGCCGGATGCCACTGCGCTTTCAGTAGGTCATGGAAAAACGCAGACATTTGTGTTTGTTAAATGGAGATGTTTTGCTTTTTTCCCCCTTATAGAAAAGTAAGATCCCTGATGATAACATTTCCTTGCCTCTTTTTGAGGGGAGAGGGGCAAGTGGAGGTGGTGTTGGAGGCAGGGGAGATTGAGATTCAAAACATTTCAGCCACCTACACCATCAGAAGTAAATGCCATCAACTATTTGCATGATGCAATTAATTCACAGAATACAATCAGAGAGAAGTGGGGCAGGAAGGGACCTCCAGAGGTCATCTAATCCGAACCCCTGCCTGAGGCAGGATCATCCCTATCCAAACCATCCTAAACAAATCCATCATCTAACCTCCTAGCAAAACTACACAGTCAACCCTGACACACAACAAGACATAACACCCTAATTTGCTGCAGGTAAAGCAGGGGAACCATAGCAGCCTAATTCTTGCTGCTGCTGCTGCCGCTGCTGCTGCTAAGGTTGTTAAAATATGCTCAAGAGATCCCAGGCCCTCTGCTATGAAGGAAGGCAAAACCCCCACAGTCCATACCAATCGGACCACAGGGTAAAATTCCTTCCTGATCCTAAATATGGGGATTGGTCTGATCCTGAGCAGAGGCAAAACCCTCTAGCCAGAAACCTCTGGCTTGAAGTCTCATCAGGAGTACTGGCACACCCATCAAAATCCCCAGCCTTGGCTGCAGCTGACATGCAATACCTCTGAGGAAGGCTTAAAAAACAAAAACAAAAAAACCCCAAACCTGCCATGTAGTAGCAGGAGGGAAAAAAATTCCCTCCTGGCCACATGAGGCAACCAGCAAAGCCCAGAAGCATGGGAAACACTTACAGTAGAATATAAGCATAGCTATATGTCAGATCATCCCTGACCAATAGCTGTCCAACCTCCTCTTGAACACCTCCAAGTCAGGGCTCTGGTTTGAAATTTAGGATTGGACTGCCAGGCACCTGACACGGTCATTTGCATCTGCACAAAGTGCATGTAAACTTTTGGTTTAGAAGTACTTTATATTCACTTTGAACTGATATAAAGACCCCTGCTGGCTGGGAGCCCCATCAGTTGACAGGGCTCCCAGTGCAAGGTGCACCTGACCACACTTTCAATTAATGGTATGATAAGAAACTGCCACAAAGTTATTTTTTTGTGGGGAAAACACACACACACACTTTTGTGGAATACCTTTGTCGCTTATTCCTTGTTTTATGATGCCATTAATTGCTCTAACATGTGGCTGGGTCACAACTTAAGACATGATTAAATTGGTTAATCATGAAGCGCAAAATGTACCAGGGGCCAAAGTGTGGCCCAGGGGCAGCACAACAGCAAATGAGCCACATAACATTGAACAACAAACTCACTCAGAGATATCATATGCCTGATTACATCTACAGCTTTTATGCACACACAGCTGCATGGGAAATGAAAGAATCCCCAATGCATTTTTCAACAGAGTATTTAAACAGTCACTAGACAGGAGGATATTTTGCAATTTTTAGGAGAAGACTCGCTGAAAAGGTTGTGGGTGTCTGGTGCAAACAATGCATGAGGAAGCAAGAGAAATGTCCTGAAGTTCATTTACTGTACAAATAGTTATGGGCCAGATCCAAAGGTCACAGACATGCTGAAGCTTGCTCTATTTTACAAGAGGGTCTGTGGAGGATTTTGAGTCTTTCTTCCTTCACCTTTAGACCTTGGTGGGAAAGTCTTCTTGTTCCACAATACTTATTGAGATTTCAAAATTTTCCCATTCCACTTCTGGACAAAGCCAAGACTTCATTTGAAAAAAAATGAGAGATTTTCCCCTTGTCCCCCAGCCCATAATAGCCAATTACCTGCTGGTCTGGGTATTCTCATAGGTTGTAGAAAACCCAGATTCAAGTCTTTCTCTGCTTAGTTCAGGCAAGGAACTCCCACATGCCAGGGGAATAGCCTAACTACTAGATTAGAAAGTCTGTTTCTTTCTCTGATGCATCTCTACTCACTGGTATACTTTCTACTTTCATGCTGCAGATTCAGGTCTCTGATTAAGCACCAATTAGAAAGAAAGTTAATGTCAAGTTGCATTCCACTCTGTTTTTGGATGATGCTACATGAACTGACAGGGAGGTGCAGCATTTTTAAACAACTATTTCTACCAAAATTTGGTTTGCTCTCTGGAGCAATGACAGAATGCTATCACGCTGTCTTAGAACCAGGTAATCCTATAGAGCAGAGATGTCAAAGATATGGCCTGCGAACCAGATCCAGCCTCCAGAGCCACAGTATCTGGCCTTGGGTCTCCCAAGTGGTCCACACATGCCATGCAGCAAACCAGTTCTGTGCGCAGTGCCCAAGACAGACACCACGTGGCACTTGCTTTGGGATGCCTGCTGCCCATGGCATCCACATGGAGCTAATGCAGGTCCCTCCCCTTCCCTTTTCCCCCCGCCGCAAGCTAGATCCAGTGCCTATGGCACACAATCTGGGACATGAGCTGCATGTAGTACCTACTCTAGCCAATCTGGGATACGAGCCTCATGTTGTTCCTACTCTGGCCAGTTCAGGAAGGGCACATGCCATGTGCTGCAGCACAGGTCTTGGAGCAGGTGTGCCATGCAGCAGTCCCATACTGGCCAGGGAAGGCAGTGGATCTATCATGCAAGGGATTGGGGTAGGGGAGGGGGGCACAAGGGTCCCCTGCATGCCAGATGCAGTGCCTGCTCTAGCCAGTCTGGGAGTGTGCCATACATGTATGTGATGTTCACCCAGGACTAGCTGGAGGTGACACTGTGTGTGGTTTATGTCCCAATCCAGCCAGAGCAGGCACTGTGTGCAGCACAGTCTAGGACCAGCTAAAGAAAGCACTGGAACTGACAGGCAGGTGGATGGGGGTGTCCATGGGGCTAACCCTGCACTGTTCATCTGGCCCACAGGGCCAGATTAGTTTGACACTCATATATAGTGGAGGACCTGGGAAACTATAGGCCAGTTAGTCTTACCTCGATCCTAGGCAAGCTGTTCGAGAAAATTATTCTGGCACACATCCAGGAGGGGCCAGCAGGGGACTGCATGCTTAGGGGCAACCAACACGGGTTCATCAGTGGCAGGTCCTGTCAGACCAACCTGGTGGCCTTTTACGATC
>NW_017729034.1:2914091-2914344 GCF_001723915.1 Gavialis gangeticus
CGGATGAGAATAGGATGGGATTCAACACAGACAAGTGCAAGGTGCTGCACCTGGGGAGGAACAACTGGCACCATACCTATGGGTTAGGGAACACCCCTCTTGTCAGCACGAAGGCAGAAAAGGATCTTGGAGTCATCATTGAAATGTTGTGGGGGATCCTTCTGAAGTACTAGAATTTGTCACCAGACTTTCCAATCGATGACAGAATGTGAGCAGTGGTTCTCAGTAATGGATCTATCACAGATGCCTTTGG
>NW_017729034.1:2919344-2939932 GCF_001723915.1 Gavialis gangeticus
CTCACCTCCTGCTAGGAGGTGCTAAGTACCTGTGATTCTCAAGGTGGTTCTTTTACCACCTTGTCAGATAACTGCAACTGAAAGTTAGCCTGGTACATCTCAGAAACCAGCAGTGCCGTTACTAGTACTATATGGCCCCAAGAAATAAGAGACTGGTGCTTGGCACAAACTTTTAGTGCAGATCTGAACATCAAATATCACTGGTGTCCAATCCACGTATGGGTGTGGGTAAGGGTTCTTTATTGGTGCGTGTCTGGGGTAGAACAAATGGGATTTTAGAGCACTTACCTTCTGACTGTTTGTTGAAAGCTATGCCCTGTGGGTGAATGGTGAGTGGCTTGTCAGCCAAGTTCTTAAAGTGAACCACTAATGTGTCTCCCACTTCAGCACGTAGAGTTGGTCCCATAAGTCCTGCAAAAATTTCATGTGGAAAGAAAGAGAAATACTGAGTACAAGACTCTGTAACTTAAGAAAGAGGAAGACAACCTTTTCCCTTACTAGGAATATGAATTCCTTTTAAAGGTCAGGTAGCACAAAACAGTCACAGAATTTAAAGCTGGCATATTGAGGATTAAATCCGGTCAGCTATTTAGCTGTGAAATCCTAACACACAGCAGGAACGTACATAAGGGTGTGGCCCAAAGAAAACTGAGTTATGAATTATATGTTCAAGAAATGACCTGAAAATCATACCTCATCTGAATATGCTCAGCAGCTGCCAGGGCTCAAAGGCCCCAAGGAAAAGGTAGACTGTCTCAGTTTCAGAGAGTGTAGACCTTCTAGACTTGCTCCCTAGACTCCATGATTCGAGACTGCTGCATTCCCAGGATGCAGATATTAGATATTCCATCTGGCCTGGGCATCAGAGAGCTCTGGGGGTTCTCAAGTCCAGGACAGCTGATATAGCAGGGCTGCCACAGACCCATGAATCCTGGAAGCTCTGGAGTCCCAAATCTGAGACTGCACCTCAGGCAGACAGCTAAGGAGCTAGACAGCAGGGCTTCATCAAAACCCTGCCTTGACACATTTCCACCTGTTGGGCCATTACGTTCTGTTTGCTTGATGCACGTTAGCTTTTATCCTTTTCAGTAACACGTATTTAATACTGGCCACAGCTTTTAAATGTTCATATTTGTATATCTATGCTAGGCTTGAAACAGATCTCAGATCACACTGTGATTACTTAATGTTAAACTGGCACCAAAGTCTAACAATTCCTTGGAGCCAGGAGAAAAGCATACCATAAAGCTATGACTACATGTAATTCTATTGATATCCAGCAGGCTTATCCTCCCTACCAGGAACTGGCTGGAATAAACATTTCTAGGTTTGCCAAGTCCTGTGGTGCTTTGTTCCAAATCAGATCAGAAGCTGTTTGAAACTCATTTGTATGCTATTTGTAAATTGTATGGAAAATTCTGAAATACCCCTGATGCTGTATGAAATCTTCTATTGCTTCATTTGCTACAAAAAGTGGGCACTAAATATTAGAGGACAGATGTGTTGAACTGACTTCATGAATTTCTGCAGCCACCACAGTAAACCCAACAGTGCGCAATGTATTACCCAGGTCCCTGCTGTTTGATCATGCTCTTGCCTTAAATCAATACACTAACTGAACTTGGTCAGTCTGGTCTTCTGGACCCTTTTCTTTGGCAAACAGTCAATGCACTCAAAATTTAACTTTTAACAAATCAATAGTTTCCTGTCAGAAAATTTCTGACCAAATGTGCAAATACAGATGCAAGACCAAGAGCACTACACACACAAACAAATAAACAGCACTTGTCAGCAAGTTTGCCTACAGGAAATGCAGTCATATTTAAGTTTCTATGTGATATTCTTCTTGTCGGTGTGTTACCAAAGGCATTAGAGAGAGAGAGCCAACTTGCTGATGATTACCCAATAGAGACTGAGTGTGCAAGTGAGCAAGAAAGCATAAACCTGAGAGCTCAAGTGAGCACTACGGGCATTCAGAAAATATTTTCTGCTTACCCAAGAATTGATCCATTGTTTTTTCTTTCTTGAAGTCTGCATCATAGGCTCTGTAGGTGATTTTCTTAAAGATGGGCTGTGTACCTGCTAATCTGAAATTGGATGCATTAAAAAACAAACAAAAGGGCAAAGATTTTTGGAGATGCTGCGTTTTCCAGCGGACGTGCCACTGAGGTGGTACTCTCGAAATGTGAACTCTACTCCCACAACTGCCACTAACTCAAAGTAACACAGCATGCCATTCCAGCAAAGTCATTCCAGCTTTGGTCCTCTGCTGCCTTTATGTATTTACATTAACAACTCTTTGGGAAGGAAATGTCTCCAACACAATTTGTCCTTTGCCTTGGCTGGGGTTTCTGGGAAGCTCCGTGGTACACAAAATAACTTGGCTACCATTCTATAGCCCTTGTCAAATTTTTGGTGAAGGTGGTGGTATTTTCCCCACTTCACAAACAAGGAAATGAGGGCACAGAGAGGTAGTGGCGAGCTGCACAGAGCCCTGCAGGAGCTGTGTGACAAAAACTGTGACCAGGATATGAAAGTCCCCAGCTTGTGCCCTAAAACTGTCCATGATTTCCATACAATCAATCAGTCAGAGTAGTAGTTCTTTCTTGTAGCAACTGTCTTTACATACGATACAAAAAAGAACAAAACCTTGCAGTGCACAGCACCATCTCTCTTTAGAGAGACTAATTCACTCATGGAAACATTTCTACTGGTCTCAGAAAAAAATATTGACAAAGTCTAAATCTAACAGAAATGTTTCTTTTTATGGCCTTCTGGAAATACAGGACTCAGCCCATGTTAAAAAATTTTAAAAAAAGAACCAAATTTCCCAAACAAAGCAAACCAGCCCCTCCCTCCCCCCCTCAAAAACACTCCACTACACACAATTCTTCCCTCAGAGGGAGAAAACAAATACTATATGATATAGCGTATCATCACCTAATGCACTATGGGAAGGTGCACAGATACTACTGTGATGAGACAGCAGTGTAAGAACCTATATAGAATAGCTCTCCAATCCTAATCCTTGAAGAAGTCCCAGTCAAGCGAGTAGGCCTGTGTGAGTAGGTAGCTATTTGATCCAGCTTCAGATCCAGCCACTTCGGATGCCAGGGATCTGGCCATAGGGTATAATGGGGAAATCAATGAAATATCTATAACTTTGTTGTTTTTTGTCTGATTTAGATGAAACATGCAGGGAAGATGGCTCCTGGTGAGGCCACAAAGTCTGCCAAGTTTCAAGGAGATAGGTGCAGGGGTCTGGGGGGAACTGCACCCCAAATTCTTGAAAGCAAAACTCATGTCACGTGTATGTGTTACACCACAGGGGGGTCAAAACTGCAGGGGTGGTGGCCCCTGCTCAGGCCACGAAGCCTGCCAAGTTTCAAGGAGATAGGTGCAGTGGTTTGGGGAGAACTGCACCTCAAACTGCTGACAGACAAAACTCATGCCATGGCTGACACTGTGTGTTAAGTCGCAGCAGGATGACAGCTACAGGGATGATGGCCTCTGCTGTGACCACAAAGCCTGCCAGGTGTCGAGGAGATCGATGCAAGGCTTCTGGGTTCTGCGGCCCTGCACCCCTAGTTGCTAACAAACAAAACTTGTGACATGGGTGCTTGTGTAACTGACTGTTTGTATCTTGGGGCAGTTGATCGTATTCTTTCCTCTCCTTAGTGTGGGGTTTTGTAGGTGTTAATTGTTGCTAATTAACTGGCTACATTAGCTAGCAACTGTGTATTGAGCTGGTCCCAGAGTGAATGATGATTGATTGGTAACTGGTAACACAGTAGCTTAGCAGCCAGGCCTGCAGTAGTTCCCCCCAAGACAGAGACAGTAAGTTGCACAAGTACTCATGCCATGAGTTTTGTCCGTCAGCAGCTAGGAGTGCAGGGCCCCAGAACCCCCCTGCACCAATCTCATTGACAGCTGGCAGGTGTCACAGCAGGGGCCACCATCCCTGCAGCTGTCACCCCGCTGCGCCTTAACACATACATGGCCATCTATGTCATGAGTTTTGCCTGTCAGCAGCTTGAGGTGCAGTTCCCCCCCAAGCCCCTGCACGATCTTCTTGAAACTTGGCAGGCTTTGTGGCACCAGCAGGGGCTACCACTCCGGCAGTTTTCATCCCCCCTGTAACACATACATGTGACACGAGTTTTGCTTTCAAGAATTTGGGATGCAGTTCCCCCTGAACTCCTAAACTGATCTTCTTGAAACTTGGCAGGCTTCATGCTTTCAGCAGAGGCTACCACCTCTGCAAATGTCATCCAAATCAGACAAAAAACAACAAAAGTTATAGATATTTCAATGATTCCCCATTAACCCAGTGGCCGGATCTCCGAAGCGGCTCCAAACAACTTTGGAAAGCCTAACGAAGTCAGCACTTTGATCCAGACATGCTGCTTCAGATGCCGAAGCATCCAAAGCTCCTCTGGATCTGAAGCACGGTCTGAAGACTTGCACAGCTCTAGAAGCCAGCAGAGTTTTTTTTTTTTCTTTTGTTTTTAAATAAACCTCAGTTGTGGCTTTGGGCTCATAGCTGCTCTAGACCTGTTCATTCTGCTAGTGATATACAAGGACACGGTAGGCTATGATTTTCAGAGTACATTTTGCATGTGTAGGTCAATCATTTTGCAATTCAATCTAAAATGAGGAATAAAAGTAACACTAGCTTAATACATTTTGCTGGAAAAGGATCCAAGCAAACATTTGACTGCAATCTCTGCTCACCCAAACTCTCACGTGAAGCATTTTATAAAGGTTACCAAAAAGCCATCAAGAAACAACCTTGGCTTTTGTTCACTGTAGGTTTGGACTAAGGTCCACTGAAGTCAAGGGACTTTGGCAAAGGTTCTTAATTAGATTGCAGTGGAAGAATAAAACTGAAAGGCTCTATATCACCTCCACAATTTGTAGACCCCATGAGATTTCATAATCCTTTCAAACCCACCAAGCTGCACTCATGGCATAAAAGCAAAACTGTCAAACACAATCATTAAAAAATCTTGTGATGTTCTTGTGGTGTTCCTTTTGATTTGCCTCCTGATGGTTAAGCTTTTTAATGAGAACTACATTTTTTTTTTTTGCAACAAAAGCAGAGATTCTGATTTCTATCATTTAGCTCCAGGAGCTGGCACTGTGAAAGAAAAGCATCAAATATCAGAAGTCTCAGGAAAGAACAGCAAGAATTCGCAGCACTATGCACGCATGACTCCTACAGAGGCTTGGAGTGCACAAAGAAAAAGATATTTTTTTTGCGATTCCTTAGTTGGTCTAATAAAAGGTATCATCTCTGAACCAAGAGCTCTAGTTTTGCACTTCAGAGACCATCAGAGCATGCTCAAGCCTACTTAAGCTCAGGACTGACGTTGTTAATGAAGTATCATTAAAAACTGCTCAAAGGGGTGGGGGGGGGGGGGGGATATAACACCTATTTGGAAAGGTAAAAGTTACCTCAAAACATGGTACTACATTAAAGGCCTGATCCAAGCTGGAGTCAATGGAAAGATTCCTATTGACTTGGGGGAGGGGGGTGGAGATCTGGTTTTTAGCCCCCTCAAGTGTTAAGTCCTTAAGAGACTCAAGTCCCCATGAGTTACAAGAAGAGGGTAGATACACCCCCCTTCTTCCTGCACTGTTACCTGGTCTCTTCCTTAGGTTCTGGTCCGTAGCTCCAGCTGGTGATCTGTGCTGCTATGTAATGCTCCCTGATCCGACCTGCTCTCACCACACGCTGCTCCAGACTCAGCCAACACACACCCAGTAGCATCCAGAGGAGGTGATTGCAGCTGTTTGTCATGGTGCAAGCTGCTCCTGATGCTGCTCTGGGAGATGCATCAGGCAGTGGCTGCTGTTTTTGTGGCTGCTTCTCAGAACTTCCTGACTAGGAAATACATTCACTGTGGTTAGTGATGCAAGAGTAGTAGTATTTGCAACGCCCAGGTCATTGCTCTTCACCTCCTCCTCCCCCTCCTCCTGCTGATGGGAATCATTAGTGGAGATAAACAGTTGTTCAGGCTGCTTTTCAAGTGAGCACCCCCTCATACCTTCCCTGTAAAAGAGTAGCCTGAACCCTACAAGACAGCATAAAATGTTCACAGGTTGGTCATTTACTAGGGCAGGAGGGTGCTAGGAGAAGCAAGCCAGAAAGCCAATGTTTATGGCTAGGGACAGAATTACACATAAACAGGTATAAGCAATACACTTATTATACACTTAAAACTGGTATAAGTGATTAGAAACATATTCAAACAGAAGTTCAGCGCACATAAACTGCTTTCAAAGTGGCCAAAACTGGTTTAAGATAAACTGGATGGATGTAGCATCAGACTTAACTGATTTAGGTTAAATCAGTTTATTTCATAGATTTCATAGACATTTGGGCTGGAAGGGACCTTGGAAGATCATCGAGTCCAGCCCCACCGCTCAAAGGGCAGGAAGTCAGCTGGGGTCATAGGTTCCCAGCAAGATAAGCATCCTATTTGCTCTTGAAGGTGTTCAATGTAGGTGCTTGAACCACCTTTGATGGCAGGCTGTTCCAGACCTTGGGGGCTCGGACAGTAAAGAAATTCTTCCTTATGTCCAGCCTGAAACGGTCTCACAGTAGTTTATGACCGTTTAACCTCGTCATCCTTTGGGGCGCTCTGGTGAACGAACATTCCCCCAGATCCTGGCGGTCACCCTGATAAACTTGTAGGTGGCCATCAGATCACCCCTGACCCTGCGCTTTTCCAGGCTAAAGAGAAGTTATTGAACTTCTGCTACAGATGCCCTCCAGATTCAAGTTAGCTCACAGTCCCCCAGCACCCCAGGATGCTTTGCACCTCCCCTGCAAACCTCCTCTCACACAGTGGGCAGGCTAGCCTTGGCCCAAGCTGTCTGCTCCAGCAGAACAAGGTGGTGCTTTAGCACCCCCCAGCTTTTGGCCTGGGCCACAGCAGATACATGGCTGCATTTTGGAATCAAAAGTGAATGCCTGTTCACTTGTTTATTGGTTCAATCTATGCAGCTTAGACTAACCTGAGAAGATTGAGTCGATTCAACATTGGGCTTTTCAACTCTCTACTTTGACCATTTGATTGAAGTGTAGGGTTAGGAAGCATGCAGAAACATTCTCCAGTTTGATCAGGGAAACTGGACCACATCTTAGGGCTGGCCCTGGTGAGTGTTTCAGCTAGAGTTATGAAAGGTTCCTAGCACCTGAGGAATCACCCCAATCTCCAGAGGAGAAAGGAAGACCCTTTATCCTCAGCAAGGTGGGAATGTAAAGGGTCTGTGAACTGCTCACAGCCACAGAGTCTTGAACCACTAAATCATGATGCAAATTCAACCTAGGTTTGTAGTTGCTTAAAGCTGTTACTTCATGACCAGTTTGGTGGCCTGTAGGCTTCATTTTAGTTCCCAGTACAGAGAGTCCACATCAAGGGATAACTGGCACTGTGGACCATCTTCCTGAAAGCCAACCAGACAGATCTGAATAAGTCAGGGATATACAACTCCTTCCCTCACCTACTCAGACTCCTGACCCACCTGCAAGGAGGGCCAGTGAAAAATTTGAATGAAAAGTTCTTCCTAAAGGTGATTTTTGTTGACTTTTTCAAATACAGTCATCAACATTTTCACACCTTCCTTGATGTATGTTTATTTTACTGCAAACATAAAATAGAAACTTTGCAATCTTTTTGTGTAGAACTAAGATTTTGGTAAAACATTATCAAGTCACCTCTTAAACATAATCAAAAAAGGTTTACTGAAATGTTCCATTTATTAAAAAAAGTAAACACACTGAAACAAAAACTAAATTTTAATTTCTCCAAATTACTTGCCAACTAAGGCATAGGAATTCTTCCTTTGGGGTTTATTTGCAGGACTGCACAGGGGGAACTTGCCCATGCTGTTTCTGTTCTGTGCATGGCTATCTTCTATCCCCAGGGCTTTTGTAGATTTTAAAGGCCATAATGATCTAGGTTGGCTCTCCTATGTAAACTTGGCCCTTCTCTAACTTAATATTTGCATCTAGTCCAACATCTGTGGTTGGACCAAAGTGTACAGTTTAGAAGGCACTTGCATCCCCTACAATTCTTTCCAAGGGTTTTTACCATCATTAACATCATGCACCTAATTTCTAGTCCAACTTCAGCATCTTGCTAACAGACTAGCCTTAAAGCTCTTAATTCCAATGCCAGAGGGTATTCATTCAATACCCTTTATGGGCCTTGTAGGTCAAGTGATAACTGCTGAACCTCTGAATTTTGAGAGAAACACTTTCTGGCCAAGAGGAAACAACCCACTGCATAACCTTCTAGTCTCAGAACTTGCAGCACCACTGTTCTAGAGGTGGGCTGCAGGACACTGTGTTCTGTCCCTTGTCACTACTGGTGTAAGTCATCCAAAAGTGTCCCGATAGCTGAATCAGCATGTCTTGTTCCCAGTTTGCAAGATATATAGCACTTCTTGCGTGTGTCATGTCTGGAATTAATCTGACTCATCTCTAGCTTCAACTTCTAATTATTAGATCTGGCAATGCTTTTCTTTGAGACTGAAGTGCCAGCTTTTACAAATTTCTTCCTAATATGGGTATTTCCAAACTTTGCTACATCTTTGCCTGCTAGGCTGAATACATCACTATCAAATTTCTGCACCCGCGTAGACATTTGGATACTCAACAAGCCATCCCATAACCTTTTCTTGGATGAGCTAGATAGACTGAGTCCTTCACAATAAGACATCTTTTCTAGGGCTGTGCAAAGCTTTAGGTGCTGATTCAATCTGGAGGAGTTTCGGCTTGATTCGGTGGCTGAATCCCTGAATCGAATCAGGGGATCAGTTAAAAGGTCAGAATCGATTCAAAGCTCTCTGAATCGATTCGGAAAAGATTCACAGAGCTTTGGTGATTTGGGCAGTCTGCGCTGGCTACGGCAGGGAGCTGGACCTGGACTCCATGCTGGTAAGTAGGGGGTGACAAGGGCTGGAGGAAGGAGGAGGGGACCATGGGGGGACCCATGCTAGGCCCCATTCTCTGTCTGCTCCCCCAGCCACCCCGAGGACCCCCTGGACCCCTGCCCACTCTCCCAGCCCTCACCCCCCATGGCTGCCCCACACACCCCAGCTCCCAGTTGTTCAAAAAGAAAAAAAACAAACAAAAAACCCCCTACTCACTGGGTGCTGCCAGGCAAAGGGCTATCCCTGCTGCCCCCCACAGCCCCATGCCATGTGGGGGGCTCTGCCATGAGGGGGCTGGAAGAGTGGGTGGGGGTCAGAGGGCTCATGGCAGAGCCCCCCACATAGTGCAGGGCAGTGGGGGGAGGGGTTGTGGGGATTGCCCCCCCCTGCTGGGCTGCACCTGGTGAGTGCCAGGCATTTCCCCACCCCCAAAGAGCCAGGAGCTGGAGTGGGCAGGGGACGGGGCCTGTGTGATTCCAAGATTCCCCTGGTTTGGAAGTAGCTGAATCTCCAAATCAGATTTGGCCAAATGGATTCAGGACAGTGATTTGAATCACCAAATTGAATCACTGTCCCCTGAATCGGCTGAATCCAAAGGGAATACTAGCCACTTTGCACGGGCCAAATGTTTTCCCCAAACCATTAATCATTCTTATGGCTCCCCTCTGAACCTTCTCCAACCTCTGGTAGAAGTCATATTAGTATCAAATACAGAGGCAATAGAACTTCTCTACTTCTCCTTGAGTTTCTATTACCTACATGTTCCATGATCTCATCAGCCCTTTTGACTCCAATGTCACACCATGGAAGTCACGTTAAACTGAACATCTACCCTGCATTTTGACCAACTTCAGACTAGTACCTCTCTCCAACTGATTATCAATCATCATCCCAAATCTTTTTCTGTCATCTCATCCCAGGCCAAGACCTTCCAATCATGTAAATCAGGCCTACACTCATTCATGCATGCATGACCTTACATTTGGCCATCATGAAACATGTTTGTTTACAACCATTTTAAACAATCCAAGTAACTTTGTATCAGTGTTTTCATATCATTATTTGCCACTTCTCTAACCTTCTTTTAATCTACAGTGATTTTATGTTCTCCTCCAGATTATTGATAAAAAATGTTAAGTGGCACAGGGACAAGAACTAACCCTTGAAAGAGCCCAGTAGAAACACCCTCACTTGCTGATGATCTACAATTTCTGTTTACAATTTCATGTCAAGACCAATCAGTAAGCCAGTTAAATCCCCCCCCCCCCCAAAAACTAGTGTGCATTAAATGTATCATTCTACTTTCTTAATTAAAATATCATGTTGTAACAAGTCAAGCAACTTGAAGAAGTATATTGCATCAATCCTACTATTTCTATCAACACAGTTTGTAAACTCATTGAAAAAGCTGTCAAGTTAAGCAGGATCTATTTTCCATGAATTGATATTAAATGGCTGAAATTATCTTAGTTTACTTTTTGATTAATCAAATCCTGTATCAGACATTCCAGGATTTTCCCTGAGATTAGTGTCAGGCTGACAAGGTCTATGATTATCCAGGATACTTCACTTCCTCCTTAATGCTAGCCCAACATTAATTTTCATCTAGTCTTCTGAAACTTCGTCAGTGTTTCAAGGTTGATTGAAAATGGGTATTCATGGTCAGATCATTTAAAAATTGTTGCATGCAAGTTATCCAGACTTCCTTATTTAAAAGGCGTCTAACTTGAGTAGATATTGGAAAACAAACAAACCATGTCTCCTTAGTTACTGCTACAAGGGAAATTATTTTGTCACGATATGGATGCATCATCTGGATTCCCTCCTCCATGCAGAACAGAAACATTTATTAAACATTCTGCATTGGTTTTGGTAATTCTACCATTTTATCCCAGATATACTTGAACTCCTCAGTATTCTTTTTTGTTGTAACCATGATTTTATTTCTCTTATTCATTTTCTATAGTTCTTAGCATCTAATTTCTAGATATTGCCAACAACTTTTTTTTAACTGCTAAGTTATTTATAGGTTGGAGGAAGGGGGAAGAGTGAGTGGCTGTTTCATTTTGTTGGTTTTTTTTTTTTTTTTTTTTTTTTTTTTTTTATAGCCAGAATGATTTATTTTAAGTGAGTGTAGCCTTCTTCTTTGATTATAGGGCGTATATTTGCTAGCATATACTTAAACATTTCCCATTCAACATTCACATTTTTCTGTTTAAATTCCTCTCTCTTTGCTGATTCAGCTCAGTCATTTTCAGCTGTGAAACTGGACCTGCTAAAACACAAGACTTAAAGTTACCAATTTTGACTTTATTATGTTTGCACATACCAAATGTAATCCAGTCATGATCCATTGCACCTAAGGAACCAGTGGTTTGTAGCTCTGTGTTGAACTCCTCTATCTGTTAAGATGAAAGCCTAATACAGAATTTCACCTGTTGAAGAGAATGTTTTGAGTTATAACATTTTGACAATTGCTGACAATACCAGACATCCAGGAGGTATTGACATTCTCTATGATAATGCAGCTTCTTCTTCCCTCTGTATTTTAAAGGAGTTCTAGTAACTGCTCATCCTGTACTCCAGCGTGATTTTCCTCTTGGTGGCAAACACTAGTAAGTACTTTAACATTTTATCAGGGCACTGATCCATAAGCATTCAAAATTTGTTTTTCAGCAGTCAGAGACTGTGAAACAGGTTTCAACATTTGAGAGTCCTACCCATCTTCTTGGTCCACTCAATCCTTCCTAAATAGGTTGTATCTAGTAATTTTAACAGGCTGCTTGTGCAACTCTTCCCACCAGGTTTAAAAAATACCATTTAAGTAGAATCCCAACTAGGTTGATTTTGAATAAGTCCAAATTCTCTGGTTCATTAACCTGACTTAACAGTCATGCTTATGCACTTAAAAGAATTTCTTCTCCTTGTATCTCCTGCATTTGGACCCGGTCCTCCCCTGCATTGGGTTGCGGTGAGGAGCGGGCCCAAACCCCAAGTGGCAGGGGGGAAGACGGGAGTAGGCCCAGATGGGTGGGGGGCCCACCCCCCATCATTCTTGATGGGTAATTGGCAGCTAGTCTTTCATATTTCTGTCTACTGGTAGGATTGGCATTAGACATTATCATCACTCTCAACATTACCAAACATTCAGCTAGCACCTAAGATTACAGTATACTTTACAGACATAGAAGACACATACCCTTTGCTTCCCCATAAAGTTCATAAACTAAATAATGGAAACTGCAGGACAATAACATAGGAGATGGGTCCTCATGTTTGTGCCATACCTTAGGGTGATGACTTAAAGAATTACTTTCCAAGGTTTTGTCCCTGCAAGGATGGATCCCTAACACCAACTCACACAACTTAAGCCAGGCTAGGTGTAAAACAGGCACAGACAAAACAAAAACAACCAGGAATTGTCTCTTGAAATGGAGTCAGTCTCCAAGGATGAGAACTACTGTTGTGCAAAGGTCCAAAACATGAGTAAGCACAATGTAGTTCCACTAAGTCACATATATAAGATTCAGGCTTGCACTTTTTATATGCGTCTATCACAGTGGTTCTCAGCCTCATTAGACTCAAGGTAACCCTTGAAAATGCCAACTTTTAGCTTTCACTCTTAGATTACAGAAAAACACAGCAATTCCTCTGTTGCAAAGAACTCAGAAAGACCACAACAGAACAGAATGTTTTCAACATGTTGGATTCCTATTTGAAATCTCTGGATTTATTTTGTAAATCATATATTAGGTGGCATCCTGGCTGAAAATCACTGTTTGGATTCTTGTTATAGCAATTCCTTGCTTGACCAGCATATGCCCAAAAAACAGCATACGTGTGTCCAGCAAGCATGCCCTGGTTAAAGTGAAAAGGACTTGTTGAGAAACAGAAAGGGGTTAATTATTTAGCGACAACAAATACCTGGTTTCTAATGTACATAAGAAAGAGCCAGCCTATCAAGCACTTACCAGGCAAACTGGATGCCTTGAAAAAAGCAAATGAGGATTTCTTAAGTGGCAAGAAAAACAAGAGGCTAGAAGGCCCTTCCCTGAGACTGAAATGGCTCCTTTTGGAAGCAAGTTTAAAACAGATCACTTACATTTAAAAATCAAAGGGCAGGAAAACGCTGTGGATAGCAAACAAGTTGCAAACCCATAACGTTGCCTTCTGGAAAGAAAAATATCAAAAAAAGAAGTTTGAGTGGGTCTCACTCATCCATTCAATGGCAGCTGAGTTTAGAATACACTGCATGGCTGCACAATGAAAGCAGACAGCATCATGTGTACAGTCATTTATGCCAGCATAAAAACCCAGCAATTAAGAGCAGCTCTTCAACCTCTCTGTTGGTGTACACAGCTCCACAGGGGCAACACAGTGTGGAACAAGGCTTAATGCATTTACAGGTTCTAAATCCATCTCATTCCTAGCTTAATGAGTACAGATTTACACAGATACATTCTTTGTTGGTAGAACAAGAAAACTCTGTACTTGGTATGTAGTGGACTAATCAGACATTTAGAAATCGTATCTTTTCCTATAAATTCCATATGGCTGCATGCCTAAAAAGGTATTTTAGTTTTCAGAGTCATTCATCAGATCACATTGCTTAGTTGTCACTAGATAAGACAAAGCAATAAGGAGGAAAAAGGCTAAACAGATGCTTTAATTCTGTTTTCATTCCTTCTAAAATGTTTGGGTCTTAAACTTAACTCTTACATTTCAAGATTAATGATGTGTAACTGGTAACTTAGAAGTCACGGATATGTATTTTTTCCCTTCCCTGTGCCTTAATGAAGATTTATAACTGGGAATTTGTGTTGTTTTTCTGTTCATAATTTTTTAAAATGCTCAACCTACACTGAGAGCTGGTGTATTGTCCAGATTAGGGGGGTTGTATGCTGCTCTGTATTCCAGCTTTTGTAAAATTGCTTATCTTACACAATATCCAAATTTCCTGCACGAAACTCCACTGCAGACAGTAGCAAGACTCTCGTTGCCTTCAACAGAATCAGGACTTCCTTCTGGTCTCCCTTGCAGCATAATAAGCACATGACTCATGGGCAAGAGTCCTGGGTCCCAGCTGCGTATTACTACACCCATCAGAAACTTAAGATGTTGCGTGCACAAAGACTAAATTAGAGCAACAAAAGCCCCTCAAAACCCCCTAGAACACATTATAGCAATGATCTCAGCAGGAATTCTCAGACAGAAGGAAGAAGCAATGACTAGAGAATCTGGTATCTCTCTAAAGGTGCACAGTTGGTATGGGAAGCTAGAACTAATGCACCACAGCACAAGCTAACTGTGCAAGTATTTATCCAGCTTCAGGAATGGCTTAAACAGTCTGGGCAGTGTTCTGTGTTACTGCAACTGCATAGCTAGCAGTAACTGTACTGGTGACAGATCCCAAGAAAATAAAAATGCAGTAGATGAACTAATTTATTTTATTTTTTACTGGGATCAGAAATAAGGCCATTACAAGATCAAGTGTTACCACCAGTCTTCCTCTCTATGCCCAGGAGAAAGCCTCAGGGCCTGAATCTCACTGCTTTTACAGAGTCCCTAACTATCAGCCCTGAGCTAGAAGGATGTAATTTTTGTTACAAGACTCCAGTGTACGCAAGTGGAGATACTGATGAAAATACTACCATCCCTAAAATCCTTTCTAGGGGGAAAGAATTTTAAATATCCTGTCACAGCAGGCTTTCCTGGATTCATCTCAGTGTGCAGAAGTACTTCAGGGGACCTCTCTTCTAGCCAGAGGATGGCATGGCTTAGGTGTAAGAAGAATATTGGAGTATATTGTCAGTTGATGTTTTTCAGTTGGTTCTGAAGGAACTGGAGAAGTGGAAGTTGCAAGAACAAATTACTGAATTAAAAATTCTTACTAGTAACACCTATAAGACACAGCTCGTCAAACTTCCTCCTAGAGAGAAGTGTACAAATATTGTTAGCTAATCACAAGTTCATAAAAACAGCAGAAAAACATTAGTCTAGGATTTGGTCAAGAATAGTTGTCTTTACTCTCCCCTCTCAGCTATATTCATTGCAATTCTCCAGTAGCATTGTTTCCATGCCTGAGTTGGTACATGAATGCCTGTGTCAAATTTCAAATGTTTCTTTTGATACCTATACTTTTAATATAACCTTCCAAAACATGTGTGCTGGTTACATGCATTGACTGAAGTAAAAGTAAAGTTGAATAAAAAAAATATTACAACTATTTGTAGAAATAAACGAAAGACTGGTCAACCCATACTGGGACATGTGTTGACCTTACGTTTTGAAGGCAATAACAGCATGAAAAAAGCTGGTTGTAAATAAGGAAGTCATATACAAGAAAAGAGGTTGTAGCCCTGAGTTAATCCTATGATACAAGAAAAAACACTTCTAGACATATTGCAAGTACAGGAATGAAAGTGTTTATTTTACACACAAAATTCTTTGTTAAAAAGGCTGGTACTGGAACATTATTTTGATGCATAAACTTGATAAAAGTTTAATGTTACAGAAACTGTGTACAATGGTGAGTAAGTTGCATATGGGGGCTATTTTCTTTAAAAAAATCCAGATTGATAATCAGCATAGAACATTTCAGCAATCTTATAATTACATTGTAAAGTGTCTTGTGTAGTCATATTCTATTGTTGGAATGACTGCTTGTACAAATTTCAAGAATATAAGAAGGTACCTGGAAACTGTAGTTAAGGAAGACTGCTGGGTATTTCAGTAAGAGTACTGCAAAAAGACCCGAACCTAGTCAGTATTTCACACAGAGAGAAGTAGTAATTAGACTAATTAGAGTAGTAGCATTAGACTAATCTGTGCTGTATCTTCCTTAAAACAGATAAAACAATAGAGTAATTTGATAATTTAGGGTCATATTTGTCCAAACATTCAGATGACAAGATTGTTTTGAGGCTACTTTGAGTTTAATTCAGTGCTTTAATTTTCACATTAACCCTGTTAAATAATAAAGACATTTTGTTTAAAGCTACACTGCATGAGCTTAGAGTTGCTTTCTATAAACAACCTTTCAGTTTAAAGTTTAGACACCAAATCATTTGTCCAATCTACATCTAGTTTGCATAAAGAAAGCCTTACACTATGCATACATAAAACCAGATTAAGACCAGAGCCAAGTGGAAGGTTAGAAAGACCTACCACATTTAGTTAACAATTTAAGCTGATATAGCCTATACCTTTGAAACTTTCCTGTTTAGATAACGTCTAAGACTCTAGCTGGTTATCAGCTTTAGGACTCGTTTCCCATCAGAACAAACTGCAGGTTACTAATGTATGTGAAGTTTTGTTCGATCACTTCTCACAATTGGAGAATAAGTCATTAAAATATAAAACGAATTGCATAATTTTGAAGAAAAACTACTTCTTAATAAAAATGTATTGGCACCTCAAAAACCAGAGGCTGAGTTGTTGAAGCCCAGAGTGCGGGGGGGGGGGGGTTGTCTTTGCTTTCAATTAGACTCCAGCTCCAATCTGTATGTCCTAACCCCATCAATCTGACAGACATGGATAGTACCACCTTCAAAGGGGTTCAAAAGATTAAGGAATCTGCACAGACCCTTCTGAAGGCATGACTTGGCAGAGTGGCAAGACGCCAACCCACATTAGTTTGAGGCTGGATCAATACATGTGAAGTCACAGTTCCCACTGGTTAGTGGGACAAGAGAAAGGAACATAGATCTCATCCAACATTAAAACCCTTAAGACAAAAGAGATTTTCCTTGCTTATCTGCTGAGAGGACTGGGCAAATCTAGGCTCCTGCTGTTCTAGTGATCTCATGCATGCCCATACTCTCTTCAGCAGCTTTCTACCCTAGGAGCTGCAACTGTAAGCTCTGCTCCCACATCTACATTGGTGACAATATTGACAGCATTAGTTTGTGCCCCTGCATCAGCTCTGCACCCTACAGGATAAAAGAGAGGTCATTCCCATAACCCTCTTTCCCCTGGCCCACTTTATCAGTAAAAGCAACTGATAGAATAATTTGAAGACTTAATGGGCTCATGCAGACAAGTGGCAACATATGGTACATGGTGCCACAGACCCATCTGCAGTGGCACAACGCACATGCAGATATTCTGCATGCTGCTACTTTGCAGCACAGAGGGGTTTTTTTGACCCCAGGAGATCCCAGTGTCAAAAAAAAACCTAAAAAAGGGGGTGGGGGGAAATGTGCCGAATGGCACTCTGAAAGTCGAATTCCTAACTGAAAAAAAAGTTCCGTACCTATTGAAGATTTCTTGGCTACATTGGTCATTCATTGCCTTGTGTTTCACACCACTTTTCTAGTCATTCTCACTGTTCTGTCAGTCAGCTGCACATTCTATGAACTAGCATAAAATTATTTCATAGTTTCATAGTTTGTAGGGTTGGAAGGGACCTGAGCAGATCATTAAGTCCAACCCCCTGCCATGGCAGGAAAGAGTACTGGGGTCAGACGACCCCAGCAAGGTGTTCGTCCAGCCTCCTCTTAAAGACCCCCAGGGTAGAAGCCAGCACCACTTCGCTTGGAAGCTGGTTCCAGATCCTAGCCGCCCTGACTGTGAAGTAGCGTCTCCTGATGTCTTGTCTGAAGCTCAGCCAGCTTGTGAATGTTATTTCTTGTCACTCCTGGTAGTGCTCGGGGGAACAGGGACTCCCCCAATGCTTGTGGGTCCCCTCTGACTAGTTTGTAAATGGCTACTAGATTCCCCCCTCAGCCTTCTCTTGTGGAGGCTGAACAGGTTCAGGTCCTGCAGCCTCTCCTAGTAGGGCCTGCCCTGCTGTCCCCTGATCATGCGAGTGGCCCTCCTCTGGACCCTCTCCATGTTGTCCACATCCCTCTTGCAGTGCAGCGCCCAGAACTGGACACAGTACTCCAGCTGCGGCCTGACCAGTGCTGCATAGAGGGGGAGGTTCACCTCCTTGGACCTGCTTGAGATGCATCTGTGGATGCATGTCAAGGTGCGGTTGGCCTTCCTGACCGCGTCCCCACACTGTCGGCCCATGTTCATCTTGGCGTCAATAATGACTCCAAGATCCTTTTCTGCCTCTGCACTGACGAGAAGGGAGTTCCCCAGCCTGTAGGTATGCTGCTGGTTCTTTCCCCCCAGGTGCATCACCTTGCACTTGTCGGTATTGAATCCCATCCTATTCTCGTCCGCCCACCCCTGTAACCTGTCTAGGTCTGATTGTAGCCTATTCCTTCCTTCTAGTGTGCCCACATCCCCCCACATCTTAGGGTCATCTGTGAATTTGAACAGGGTGTTTTTTACCCCCTCGTCCAAGTCACTGATGAAGATGTTGAACAGTGTGGGCCCGAGGACCGAGCCCTGGGGGATCCCACTGCCCATATCCCTCCAGGTCAAAAATGACCCGTCCACCACCACTCTCTGGGTGCAGCCCTCCAGCTAGTTGGTGACCCATTTGACTGTGTGGGTGTTGACACCGCAGTCCCCCAGTTTTTAATGAGAACAGGGTGAAAGACAGTGTCGAAGGCCTTCCTAAAGTCCAGGAAGACTATGTCCACTGCTACCCCTGCATCTAGGGATTTGGTGACCTGGTCATAGAAGGTCACCAGGTTGGTCTGACAGGACCTGCCTCGAATGAACCCATGTTGGTTGCCCCTAAGCATAATCTCCCCTGCTGGCCCCTCGTGGACGTGCGCCAGGATAATTCTCTCAAAAAGCTTACTCAGGATTGAGGTAACTGGCCTATAGTTTCCTGCGTCCTTCTTCCTCCCTTTTTCGAAAATGGGAACGAACCACATTGGCCATCTTCCAGTCCTCTGGCACCACACTAGAGCATGAGTGCTTGTAAAGCCGTGCCAGGGGCCCCACGATGACATCAGCTAATTCCCTCAGCACTCTGGGGTGGAGATTGTCCGGACCAGCTGATTTAAATACGTCCAGTCCCTCCAGAAATTCCCTGACTAGATCCTCACTGACCCTTGGCCTGGGTGTGCCTCCCCTGGGGCCTACAGGGGTCCCGGTGAGGGGGGTGACCCAGTCCCTGCTCAGGAAAACGGAGGCAAAGAAGTTGTTAAATAGGTTAGCTTTGTTGTCTGGTGTGATGACCAGATTTCCTAGCGTGTCTTGCAGAAGCCCCATGTTACCTGGTACCTTCTTTTTACCCCCTATGTATTTAAAAAAGGACTTCTTGTTGTCCTTAATCCAAGTTGCTAGTCCCAGTTCCACCTCCGCCCTGGCCTTCCTGACCGCCCCCCGCAGCTCCGAGCAACCCAGGTATAGTCCTCCCTGGTGATGGCCCCTCCCTTCCATTGGGTGTACGCCTCCCTTTTAGCCAGGAGACATTCCCATGTGCTTTTGGTGAGCCATGGGGGCTTTTGAGCCCTCCTGCCCCCTTTGATTCGTGTTAGGATTACCTGCCTTTGGGCTTGGAGGATCATCTCCTTAAGGAACGACCCACTTTTCTTGGACAGCCAATATCCCTCCCCTCTGGGACCTCAGTGCCTCCCCGACTATTGTTCACACACTGCTCACATGCATACTCTTCTCTAGCTCTTGCACATTAGAAAGTGCACACCCTGAAGCCCAACCTCAAATGTAGAGTGACTGTAGTAGGCCTCACACATCACCTGCAAAATAAAGATTTAAAAATGGACTAGAACAAATTCGTTTCAGAACTACAAGAAACTTTTGAGACAGGCAGCATACATGTACTTGGAAAGGATACATGTGAACTCCAAGTTCTCCCCCACCTTCTGCGACTGTTTCAATTATTTTCTTCATCACCTCTGCATGCCTGAAAAACAGATTGGGACTTCTTAAGAAAGTCTGAGACAGCTCTCCATCTTTAACTCAGCAAGTTTAGGTTACAGTTACAGATCAGTACTGAGGACTGGATGGCTCCAGAAATGGTTGTTTGTTTGCCCGGCTAAAAACGAACTCTTGACCATAACCAAAAGTTAAAACTACTGCACAGTTTCAGCAGGCAGATGAGTTTAGTCCACAGACACTATTAAGAACTCAAGAACTAAATCCAGTGGTTATGTGTGATGACCAGGGATCTGGGTTTTCTGTTTGTCTTGGAAAAATGTGGGAAAATACTGATATTTTCCTTTACAGAAGAAAAACCCCAGGAAACCATGGGTTTCCCATTGCAGGCTGGCAGAGTTCCAGCCTGCAAGTGGCTGCTTGGGGCTCAGGAGAACAGGACACAGGGGGCAGGGGATGTCACGTACATGTGCACACACACACACGCATGTGGTAGCCAAGCAGGATGGTAGACAGCAGGTCCCTCAAGGTAAGCCTGTGGGGGCAGGGCACACAGGCGACGCATGGAGAGGGTGGGGGAAGCTATCCCCTATATTTCTATGCCCACAGCATGATGCGGGGCTGCAGCCAGGCTGGACTAGCTCTAGGCAGGAGCTGCCTCTGTGGCCCAGCTGGCTGGACCCAGGAGGGGAGTGCCACATCACCATAGTCAGGCACAGTGGCATGGAGTTGTGCCCCCCGCTGCTGCTGGGTGGGAAGGGGCACTTCACCTTGGCAGCCATGATGGCACAGCACTCCCTCCTGTGCCAGGTCCCACGCTCTGGGCTGGGCTGGGCTGGCATGGCTGCAGCCCCGTACCCTGCTCTAGGCACAGAAGTCGGGGGGGGGGGGGGGGGGGG
>NW_017729034.1:2940043-2941463 GCF_001723915.1 Gavialis gangeticus
TCATCCCCCCATGCATCACCTGTACCTTCCCTGCCACCTCGTGTCATCTATGCCAACATTCCCCCTTCCCCACACACAGGGAAGTTGCGGGTGGGGTGGGGCTGTGGGTTGGGAGTGATGGACAACAGCATGGGCATGGGGCAGGGCATCAGCATATCAGGGCTGCTCAGTGCCACAAAGCAATGGGGCTGCAGTTGGACCCGTGTCCTGGTGAGAGAAGGGGGTAGGGACCTCTGATTTTCCATAATTAAAAAAAGATCAAATATCAAAACATCAAAATATATAGGTATTTAGAATTAAATGAGGAAAAATGGGGATTTTGCATATTTATTTTTTTTAAATCAGAATTTGCAATTAGTCATAATCAGAGAATTTGGGGTTTTTAAACCAAGAAAGCCAGGATCCCTGATCATGACCTACTGGCAACTCCATGTTCCGAGAAGAACAGGTGTTGCATTATGGAGTAAACTGGCATTAATTCTGTAGATAGGTGGCTTCTAGCAATTATCTAAAGCCTTACTTTCATTAATGGCTTATTTTTAAAAGGAATTTTCTGGAGTTCAGCAAGCTGATTTGTGCATAATATTAATTTCAAAGACCAGCTATACACCAATTACCCTCCAGCTTAAGACTCAGTTTTGACAGCATTTGATACCAAGCAAAACTAATCTTGGATTTAGCCATTTGTTATTTGGTCAAGAATCTTAAGTATACCAATGCTTAGTAAGACATGAATTTATTCTGTTTTAAGAGTTATGTTAAACTTGGAGCCTCCAAAAATGCTAACTTGAACCCACTGTTTTGTTGTTAAAAAAACCAATTTCCCAGAGACTTTCAACCTATCTCCAGTTTCATACTGGAGCTCTGAGCAATCATATGGCTCTTTTACATAAATTTGACCACAGAGAATATAGTGGCCAAACTGGAATTAATATAAATTTTCCCCAACATTTATATGCATGTTTCCAGCAAAAATATCCATTGACTTTTCATACACAAGGAACCCAAAACAGTTTGCAAAATCTATAATGGAAACACTTTACAGCTGAAATGCATCCACTTACAGGAATGGATTGCAGAGACAAAAGATATAAGAACTGGGACAAAGCATGCTGCACACTAAAGAAGGAGAAAGGAAATCATATAGCCAAATTGTACTAGAGTAAGCCTCTTCTCTTATGAAGACTGGCTATGGGATCTTTAATGTTCACAAAGAGCACCTCCATTTAAGATTTATCAAAAGTCTATTCAATTCACTTCCAGCTTCTTGAAAGAAAGTAGTAGATCAATGCTAGCTGGATTTGGAACCGTGGTTACAGATCTCATACTCAGGACACTGAAGGATGTTCCTTACAGCTAGGATTAATTTTAAGCTCCACATCTTTAAATTGGGTTTCATGGCACATGATATAATTTAATT
>NW_017729034.1:2941518-2942519 GCF_001723915.1 Gavialis gangeticus
ACTGGAGCTCTGAGCAATCATATGGCTCTTTTACATAAATTTGACCACAGAGAATATAGTGGCCAAACTGGAATTAATATAAATTTTCCCCAACATTTATATGCATGTTTCCAGCAAAAATATCCATTGACTTTTCATACACAAGGAACCCAAAACAGTTTGCAAAATCTATAATGGAAACACTTTACAGCTGAAATGCATCCACTTACAGGAATGGATTGCAGAGACAAAAGATATAAGAACTGGGACAAAGCATGCTGCACACTAAAGAAGGAGAAAGGAAATCATATAGCCAAATTGTACTAGAGTAAGCCTCTTCTCTTATGAAGACTGGCTATGGGATCTTTAATGTTCACAAAGAGCACCTCCATTTAAGATTTATCAAAAGTCTATTCAATTCACTTCCAGCTTCTTGAAAGAAAGTAGTAGATCAATGCTAGCTGGATTTGGAACCGTGGTTACAGATCTCATACTCAGGACACTGAAGGATGTTCCTTACAGCTAGGATTAATTTTAAGCTCCACATCTTTAAATTGGGTTTCATGGCACATGATATAATTTAATTGGAATACATTTTTTTTTGCCAATAATACAGTACACTCAGGCCCATATGTAAGGTCATAAAATAGTGGAGGGAATCTGAAAGAAGCATTCTAATCTTATGACTTCATACACAAACAAACTTAATTAGGCCACCATATCTTGACGCAGTAAATAAGCAATCCCTTATATCGGGGTGTCAAAAATGCAGCTGGCCTGTGGAGACCTGCCACTTGGTTCTCAGTACTTTTCCTGGGTCTGAGCAGACCCATGCAGCATGCAATGGATCAGTTCCACATGTAGGTCCTGGGATGCGTCTCATGATGACCGTTCCAGCCAGTCCAGGACCCATATAGCACACAGCATCCCCATACCAGCTAGTCTGGGACCCACACTGCTCACTCCTTGCACGTACAGATCCTAGGGTGGGTGCCATGGGTACTAGATCTGGCATTGGGGGG
>NW_017729034.1:2942530-2953251 GCF_001723915.1 Gavialis gangeticus
GACACCCCTGCCTTTACACATACCAAAACACTATGAAAACTGCACCAGCATTTGTATATAAAAGCCACTCCTACCAATGTGACAAAACTGTCAGGAGCCACTTACAGTCTAGGAAAGGGTATACATGGTTCAACATATTGTGTTCCTGGAAGAATGCTATATCAGAAGCAAGGCAGGAAGAGGTACAGATGGGAAGGAGGCAAGATCATGTTTTGTCTAACAAGCACTGGTACTGAAGAAACAGGGATGCAAGGAGGAAGTAAGGTAGCAAGATTAATAAAGAAAAAGGTAAATTTGTGCAACTTATTTAGTTACATTTTAAAATTAAACACTTCTCCATTGCATTCTTAATTTATAGAGATAGAACAGATATTGAGCAAAGACTACAGAGAAGCTAACAGAACAATTATATTTTGTACTGTGCTCCTTGAGAAGAAACATTAGTATGGAACAAAATTTCCTTTCCTTTCTGCTTCTTCCTATATTTGCTGCTGTGCTACCTGGCTGAAGGATTGAAAGATTCAGGTTCAGCCTCAAACCCTAACAATGCTGACAGTAGGTCCCCTCGAGATACAAAAAAGGAAGTGATTGCCACATTGTCAAAAAACTGCTATGAACTAGAAACAAAACAAAGCAAGCAAGCAGTTTTGGGAACTATCCATCTCAATAGCAATATTGCTCACCAACTGGGCTCTGTCCTCCTGTGAGCTTGCAAGAACATGAGAGACTTTTTAATGGACTGTCTGTCCCACAATTATGTCCTGCTATGGGAGCACACTTGCTATGTCTGGGACCATACCATACATGTGTTTTGAGAGAAGTCAAGCTTCTGAAGCCAGCTGTACTGATGTGAGAGAATTCAGTTTTGTTCTAGCAGAGCACTGCATTTTGTTTAAAGGGTCCCAAAAATCTTATGTAAAAGCATGCTTAACCACCACATTGGCTTGATGGAGGTGTTAACAGCACTTCACGTTTTTCCTTATACAACCTAGCCACAGTGCTCACAATGTTCTACAGAGTGTAAGACTTCCTGGATAGATTTCAAGAACAACCAGTCCCAAAGCAGCCATCATCATGCTAATACCACTCCGCAGGTGATGCTGTTTTTATAGGTGCATTTAATGCTTTCAACTCTTAGCTTTGTTTTCAGAGTACTGTAAAAACTGCATTTAAGCAAAGCAAGGGGCACCCATGTGGCCTATATTGGACTCAAACAACTTTGTAAGTTCAGTCATTTTATAAAGCTTGAGGAAAGCATAGTTGTTTTGAATGTGTGATAAAGGATGAGTATTTAAATCCTTAGAGAAGAGCTGAGACACTAAAGACTGACATGAGAATTTCCCTTAAACTAGACATTAGCCTACATAATTCCTACTGTACCACAAATTGAAGAAAGATTGTTTTTACTGATACTCTTTTTCCAGTGACAATCTGCATGAGTTAATGGGCAATAAGCAAACTTGTTCCTGGACACAACTACATGCTATTCAGTAGGCTACTAGTCAAATGTATTTCCTAAAACAGGGATGCTCAACCACCAGCCCATGGGTCAGATATGGCCCTCAGTGTCATGTCATCCAACCCGCAGGACTCCACATGGGTCCAGAAGTTTGGCAGTGGGGGAGCGATGGCACTGCTCCCCTGCTGCCAAATCTATGAACCCATGGGGTGCCCTTAGCCCTCAGGACCCAACCCTAGTGTGCAGGGAGTAGAAAGGGGCAATGCTGACCCCAGGACTCGATCCAGACAGAGGGAACCTGGGCTGTGGGGCCAAAAGGCTCAGTGTCACTGTCCTAGAACAACGGAGGCTACTCTTTTTAGCATGCCACCAATTAAGCCACCTTCTGAGTGCCGCTCTCATCCCCTGCCTGATCTACTACTTTGATTTCTGCTGTCAGTTCTGTGCTCCTTGCCTGAACTGCTGCTTTGCTTTCTGCTTCTTGCTATATTTGCTGCTGTGCTACCTATCCCCTTCCTGACCTGCCACGTGCCACACACAGGCTGCTGTGCTCCAGGTTTGCCACCCTGTGCTACAACATATGTCTGTGGAATGTCTAGATCATTTACAAATTATGTTAAAGAACTGGCTGTCAATGCACTCTAGTTATTCTTATACACCACAGTTAAGAACATCCATTAATATCTGAATTCTCTGGTAGTTAAAGATAGTACACAGAATGCAAGAAGAGAAAGAAAGATCAGTTTTACAGTTAACTGCTGCTTTTTAAAAACCTGAAAATTAAGCAATTCAGCCACTCCTGAAAGGGCTAAAATTCACCTTAACAGGTGATCTCCTTTTTTCACCCCACCCTGCAAGTATTTGTGTAATGTGAACTATAAACAGCTAATCTTTCAGAAAGTAGGTAATGAAATCCCTCCCACTGAACCAAACTAGGCTAAGAGTTACTTACTATGCAACATATTAATGATATAAAACACTACCCTTACTTCTTTGATCTCATTTCATGATCTAGCCATAAACTTATGGGAAATGGAAAGTTGGGATTAAATGGCTCAAGACAGACTAAGTAGAAAGTCCAAAAGGGTTCTTTCCCTACTCCTACCCCTCATTAAGCAGCTGCCAAAATGTGACACTGAGTTGTGGACTGTGCAGAAAACGAAACGTAGTTATTCAGGAGAAGCAGTTAGCAAGAAGCTCACAATGGCATCCACCATTCTGGTTCCTCCTCTGAAACAAAACGTGATAAAATGTCATGAGACACGAGACTGCTGAGGTAAGCAGGCTGTAAACAGTCATTGCCAAACAGACAAATTTAGCCCCAAAACACCACATTGCACAAGTCATAGAATATACAGGGAAGTGACAAAAGCAAAGATAACCAGAGAAATGGCTGGGTCCCCGTGGACATGTGAAATCCAAAGCAGTGATCTTGGCTACCATTTCTATCCAAAATAAACCCGCAGGAACAGCTTGGAATCAAACAGGTCATTTTAAACTGTAAACATGACTGAGACATAACTTCCTGCTTTTGAGGAGCAGAAGGCCCCCACCACCAAAAGCAAACAGAACCACAGCATCCAAAGGGTGACAACCAACTAGAACTGGCACCATTGCACCAGACCTTCACCCACTGGTAGAAAATATTTAACACGACCAGTACTGTCTGTAGCACTTCCAAGGTAAAGTCAGAAAAAGGGCTGAAAAGGTACTCCAGTGACTACACATCAGGGACCGGCAATTATTTTGGATAGCGGAATACTTAACGGACTTTTAGTGAGTTGTTGAAGGCCATATGGGCAGCCTGGCCCCTTGACAGGTATCCTGCCCCCTGGTCACCATCTTGGGACTGGAAATCCAGCCCCCAAACTGCTGACCTTTGTTACCAGAAGTCCCTCCCCTTCCCCCAGAAGTACTCTTTTTGCCAGGGGGTTTACCACCTTGGAATCAGAAAAAAACAAGTTATATTCTTAAAAAAAAAAAAAAAGTCTACTATAACTTATGTTAATTTGATTTCAAAAAATATTTTTGTCCTGATTTACATGCGTTTGCGCAGTGTACATAAAGGTGATTTCATGATAGCTTAAAATTAAGTCTTATTTTAGTATATTGTGTGGGGGAGGAGGGATGTGTGGGTGGGTGGGTACAGAGTTTGTGGGGGACTGTGGATGTGTGTGTATGAGTATGTGTGTACGTGGGGAAGGGTGTGGATAGGTGTGTATGGGGTGAAGGAGCATGTGGGTGGGTGTGGTCTTACTCTTGAATCATTCACCAACCTGTACAACCATCAGCCCTCTTGGCCTTAGCCCACTTCCTCTAGCCCAGCTTCTCACAGTCTTGGCCACTCTTCTCCGATCATGCCCAGCTCAACCTGCTCTACCCTCTCAGCCTCAGCCCACCCCCACCTTCCTCATGAGGTACGAGGGCTGGCTTTTCTAAGCTTTAACACTGGTCCTGGCCCCACGGCTCCTGCCCACCGCTGCTTCCCCCCTCATCATATGTCATGATCTAGGAAAGTGTCTGCTTCTCTGTGCATGCAGAGTTAAAGCACATGAGACCATAAAAGGGTTAAGAATGGAGCAAGGAAGGCAAGACTATGATACAGATAAGGAAACTTGAGCACATACCTTCAGAACAAGTCAGGACAAACATGGCTGAGCCATCAAGAGGTTGGGCAAAGAGAGGATCTCTCACAGGCTGTATTCTTACAGCGGGGTACTCTTTCCATGGCTAAGCTTAGGATCAAAGCATGCTGAAACCTGATGCAGTCAGTATGCTAAGCTGTTTCCTCCTACCAGAAATAATTTGAAGGTATAACAACCTACACACATAGAGTGTCTTGATATTCAGCTTTGCTCTAAATGCTTTGTACATGGCACTTTTGGAGAATAAAAAGCAAGCAGTGCTTTGTTTGGAAGATGCTGACCCTGGACTGCTGCAAATGTACATTATCAAGGATTTATGCGGAGTCCATATCTTAGTTAGTCATGGAAAAGTATTCATGGTTGACACCCAGGGGTTGTAATCTTAGTTTCAGAGTGAGCAAATTACAGACACCTACCCAAAGGCATCAGGCCAGACCCCAGGCCAGTGTACTCTGAGACCCCATAAATAGACAGGGGCATAGCTAGGTCGTAATCATGATAAGCTGGATTTTCTTGTCCTTCAGCTGAAAAATGTAAAAATTGAAAAAAACTGAAAAAACCCACAATATAAGATTTCAAAACCCAATTCTACTGGTACATAGATGTTAACCTGTGCAAATAGTTTACTGTGACAATTAAACAGAAGCCTCAAAAGTATCTAAGAGCAGACAGCTCTGAAGACGCATCTACATGGGCAAGATTGTTAAATAAGCTAGGGCCCTTGGTTTGTCTGCCCCTTTGGAAGTGCATGGACTAAGCTGCACAAAAGCATTCTTCATGTGGAGCTAAAGTACCCACAAAGACAATTAGGGCTGACTCAGTATTCTGATTTAACCTATCTAATAGAACCGGCGACAATAAATTGATTTTGTAGCACCATCTCAGCAACAGTACCTGAAAAAATAAATCAGTTTATTCATAAGTTGTAAGCACTTATCTGCCATTTTCTGGAATTTATGTGGAAGTGCAAGAAAATAGAAAAGTGCTGGATACTCGTGTCAGCTGAATAGTGATATGTAGTTAGAGCTGTTAGTCTGAAACAGAAGGCAGGATAGATTTGTACCTTATACACTTAACTGAAGTAGATCTCTTCCCCCCCTCCACCACCACACACACACACACTCCAATAAGCTTTCATGAGCTGAAGTTTACTTCTTCAGCATCTAATGAAGTAAACAGTCAAGACCTTTAAAAAAAAACCCAATGTTTTCCATTTGTATAAAGTTAGTTTCCTGAAAGATCATTCTAGACTGAAATAAAGATAGTTCTGATCTCTTGTAGCAAACAGAAGCAGTAGAATTTAAATGTCTGAGGATTAAGAGAAGTCACTCATAAAGAATTCACTTTTGAGCAACTATCTGAGAATTCTCAAAACAGAGAAACAAGCCACGACTAATCCTAATAAAGAAACTCTGGTTTTGTGTAGAGATGTCTATTCAAAGGAATCGCTCACTCTATTCTACCACATCTCTACCTCCCAAAAAGAATGAACATCCCACAATCACAACTGGATAAGGTAAAGTGTCAAGGACAGGAGTATATATGATTGCTTGATACAGCACCTATCCAACACCAAATCATTGGCAAAGCCAAAGCAATGACATTCATAGACTTTTCAAAGGTTGGTTCAGTCAAGAAATAAAAAAAGTCTGACGGTATACCTGCATGGATGAACTGAACACATGGGAGGTGGAGGAAGGTGAGGATGATTTTCAATTGTTACTGTTTTCTTGACATGATCTTGACTAATATCTTCATACATGTGCTCTACTGTTAAAGGCTGTCGTTGCTACAAGTGAAGGGAAATATAAGTTTAGTAAGAAGTGTCAACTGTAGGATCACATCTTTTGCTCAGCAAGTTTGACAGCATTTTATACTTAGATAATGTCTCTTATCCTAAAGGATCCTATAACTTACAAAATTCACTGAGGCAGAGTAGCAAGCAACGGGGGAAAGAAAGGACCTCTAATGAGAAAGAAAAAACTTTAAGAAAAACTGCTAGGGGAGCTTTAAAATTCACAGAACAGATGCACAACATTGTGTTTTGCATATCACAAACTGAAAGAACGAAGGACTGATTCAATATATCTGGATGTCAAACCTGCGGTTCCTCAGTCTAGTTATTCACAGAATAAAGCTTATAGCACCCTTAAAGTAAGATTCTACAATCTTTTGTAATAGAATGAAAGTGTTTTCTTATTCAATGAACCTTCTTCCCATGTAATTTCAGTCCTTATACCTGCTTACTTCACCGACACCACAAATAGAGATTTTTGCTTCCATTGACCCCGAAGAGACAAAAAACTCAAGGTGATGTATTCCTTACTTTCTTGTGCACCATCAGAACTGACTGGTTATTAAAAAAGTAGAATCTTGCTTTTTTCTTCACACAAGCCCAATAAGTGTTGACTACAACCCTGAATGCCTATTATTTCCTCACAGCTTCCATTACATACAAATACATATACATTTAGTCAAGCGGAAACAAGTTGGCCTTGCTACCTTATGTGGCAAGTATAAAATTTCACACAAGTGGTACAAGTATAGGTATACCTCATCATATCCAAATAACCAGAGTCTTGGCGTTTGGTAATATTTGTCATAAGTGATGTAGAGGTCATAAGTTCTGGTCTGTAGAATAGCATCTTCCCCTCCAACATCAGCTTTAGTTTTGCTAGCTTCAACTATTGTTCTTGTATCAAGTGTTGCCTAGTATTCAAGATTTAAGACAAAAATAGCATTATGAACAATTACATTCTTAAGCAGCATAGTCTTCCTTAATTCCCCTTTGCACCAACCCTAAAAAGGGATCCAAAGACTGCAAAAGTTCAAACTGATGTTGTACCCAGGTCATAGGAAGGAGTTGCACTTTTAGTTTTTCTTGGTTAAGCCAATGTGATATTTTTTTGGTCTCTGACAACATCATTTCCACTGAGTTTATGCTAAGACTTGGTAAAACGAATGTTGCAGAGGAGGTACAGAACAGTTCACTTACATCATCTGTTTCCAGCAACCCACTCTCTTCATATTCTGCAAGAAAAAAATACAGAACAAAACTGAGTTTGTGCCTAGCTTGTCATTGGAACCTTGATCCCACTGTGCACACGCATACACTTCTTTTAAAACCTGCACATATGCAATATATATATTTTATCCAGGCAGGCTTTTTAACCTTCCATCAAACTACATCTGGACTCCATTTATTATTGTAAGACTATATACTAGAACAACATGGTAGGTTATCCTTATAGAAAGCATTAGAATATCAGTACTTTTCACTGGATGGCTTTAAAGAAGCATAACTGTGTATACACAGCAATCACTGGGAAGCCATGTTAGACTTCCCAGGTTTTGTTCTCTTGAATTTGGTTGTGTTGCCAACCAACATATTTCAATCACTCATGGAAAAAAAAAATCAAACAGGATTAATTCTAGTAGAATAAGTGGAGTCACACAAGTGTAAATCCAGCATAAAAAGAGAATCAAATCCAGCGAGGGCTTGGACCTTTTAGAAAGCCTCTCATGGAAGGAAGCTGCACTGCTTTCCTACTACATGCTACAGTGGTTGACATGAATGAAACAACATGCATCCTATCCAGCCTAAAAAGGAAATACCTTCCATGTCAGCTGCCTCCCCTTCATCTTCCTCCTCCTCATCTTCACAAGGTGCTGATGGACCTGGCAATTTTATACTGTCCTTTGAAATTAAATTGAAAGTAAGTGACAACTGTTTTAGAGATACCTGTGCTTAAAAAATGTCCCATGCAGCTTTCCTGCTGTGTGCAAAAATCTAATTTGCAGTGCCCATGTTTATGAAGCCAAGCAGCATGCATAAATCATTTCAATATAAATACCTACTAGCAAGTAGAAAACTGGTACTGTACTTCAGCATTTTAGTTTAAAAATGAAGCTTAAAATTTTTGGAAGACTAAAAATCCACTACAAGTTACTAGTGACATATACTTATGTATCTTGCTTCTAAAGCACGTTGTTCAACCTACAAAGTCAATACATGACTTCTGTAGCTGTTCAGGTTGTAAGATATCATTTGCAGTCAAGATTAAATACCTGGGTTTAGGTATGGCACTGACAGGTTTATGTCAACTATGCAACAATTCTCTATTTGTTTTAAAACTATGCAAGATTCCCAAGTTGTCCAAAACCAACTTTGATCCACAATCTCTCACAGAGGAAGTTTTAGATACTGTAGCAGGTCAAACTGAAAAATGGATACACCATGTGCTTTTCGTCCAATATTCTTTTCTTTTCATACAGAACAATTTTTTTATGTTAAAAGGCCCTGCATCAAATTGCCAAGTGCATAAACAGTATGGCTTGCTTGCCTACATAGCCTATGTACTCCATGTGTTTTCGAGTACAGGCAGTCCTCGACTTACAACATTTCAAGTTACAATGTTTCGCGCTTACAACATTTACGAATTGAAACCCTGTTTCAACTTTATGATGTCAGTTTCAACTTACAATGCTTGATCCGATGTGACACCACACCAGCGAACAAGTTCGCTGTGTTGGTCATCTCCCTGGAGAACATCTGTCCAAACTTCCTTGGACACTTTCTTTAAGAAAACAGACAAGACTCCAGAAAAACCTGCAGCCAAGACTCCTGAGAGGACTCCAGCCAAGAGCCCTTCAAAAAGTCCAGCAAAGTCACCTCCTTCCAAATCAATATGATTGCTATTTACAATATAAATACATTAGTGTAGCTATATTACTCATCTCTAATTGATCAAGCACAAAATTCTGGGATATTTTTGGTGAAAATAGGGTATTGGGCCTTGGTTCAGAAACCAATCCCCCATTTATAACATTGTTTCTTATGAGAAAATTGGTTCCAAGTTACAACGTTTCAACTTAAGACACGGTTTTCAGGAACCAATTGTGTCACAAGTCTGAGGACTGCCTGTACAGCATATAAGTATGGGAAACCCTGCATAATAACAAAACCTATCCTAATGCAATTTCACACGAATTCAAGGACTTGTGTTAGACCAAATCAAAACACTGGTCCATCAAGCTAAATACCCTGCAGCTAACAAGGTTCATTGAATCAATACTCCAGATGAAGCAAAAAAAAAATTCAACTGGATACATACATCCATGTTTTAGATCGAGTGAAGAAAGGAATTCAGCATACCAGTGAGTCTTTTCCCCTCCTCCCCCCCAACAAGTTTTTTTTGCTAGACAAATGCATTTCTGGAACAATTCCATGTTGAATACAGCAAAAATGCTTTTGTACAACTGTTGGGAGAACTACTTAATGCGTCTTAAATAGTCATATTGCTTACATGTGGCACATACTAGGCCTCTTCCTTAATTTGTTAAACAGTTCTTGCCTACAATACTCTGGCTTTGGAGACCTTCCACTGCAGTTCAGAGGAACAGCTCTCTGGTTCTAGTAGTGATGCATTTTAAAAAAGCAAACAACAAAAAACAAACAACTCCCCCACCCAGATCTTAGGTTCCACAAGCATCTTTCACACAGTGGTCTTCAAAACCTGCATATCACAGTTAAAGCAGTGAGAGCATTTCCATTTGCAAGTGTTTTCCCCCAAATGCTCTGTATCTTCAAGGTTGGAGTTTTTCAGATCTGGTCCCTGCTCTAGGGTGATTATTTTGGAGAGAACAGGAAGAAGCCACTCAATCAAATATGGTGGTAGAGTTGGTGATTTAATTTCTTACGTGATTTTTATACACTAGTATCTAAGAAATGTGGGGAGAAGTCTAACAGAGAAGTAAACCTAGGTAAGACACATCAGTGGTCCCAATCATAGCATACTTCCACCACCTTAAAGATACCCGGGTTTAAAAACCAAACCAAACTAAAAAAAACCTAAGACAATAAAGCAAAAAGCCACAAAACACTACTTATATACATGTACACTAGTGACCACAAACTGAGTTATTATTCCTTAACATAAGGTCCCCCAATATTCGGAAGACTTTACAGATCCATGCACTGTAAACTTGAGTGGAATTTCATTTTTAGCTTATAGAAGCAAGGGGAACATATGAACAGATTCAATTAAAAATAACCTTGCCTCATTTAGCGGGCATGTGTATATGCTTATATTGATATTACAATACCCTATTATGAAATTCACAGTACAGTCATTCCTTCATGCGTCTTCTTGATGCGCACAGCTTTGCTGACAACATTAGCTCTCTTTACTGTTTATGAACCCTGAATCAGGCTTCTATTGTCCACCAAACTTTCTCCTCCATATGCCAAAATTCATAAGCAGACAAATACCTTGCTGTCCAACGTGATCTCCTGAACTGTTTCTGTCACTCCTGCAACACATGTTAAATTAACACAAGCATCATTATAAGTCAGAAATCAAGGAGATACTTGTTTCTTTATTGATGATAAAAGGACCTAGATTCATAGATTCATAGATTAAGGGTCGGAAGGGACCTAGTAGATCTTCTAGCCCGACCCCCCGCCAGGGCGGGAGAACAACAAAAAACCCCAAAAAGAGAAATGGGACTCAAACGAGTCCAGCCAGGTAGGCATCCAGCCTCTTCTTAAAGACCCCCAGGGTAGGGGCCAGCACCACTTCCCTTGGAAGTTGGTTCCAGCTCCTAGCCGCCCTAAC
>NW_017729034.1:2953670-2958075 GCF_001723915.1 Gavialis gangeticus
GCAATAACCCCAGCTAGCTCCCTCAACACCCTGGGGTGGAGATCATCTGGACCCGCTGACTTGAACGCGTCCAGCCCCTCCAGAAGCTCTCTAACCCGGTCCTCCCCAACCTGAGGTCTGAAGGCGATCCCCTCGAGTCCGGCTTAATCCACAGCCAGACAAGGCAATTTTTGTGGCTTAGTCATGGAACAAAAAGCCAATTTTGCAGGCCTTTCCCTTGCTGTTAACTGGTAGAGGCTCCCCGGGAGGGAGGAGAGACAAGGGGGTAGCCGCCACTTTGGCTGCTGGCTGCCCTGCCAGCCAGTGGCTTCACCCTCCCAGGTGGGATGAAAGGCAGTGAGGACTGGCTAGATCCCACTGGGGAACCAACAGTATTTTAATTTTTTTTTAAGTTGATTTTGTGGTTTCCACAAAATCTGTGAATTCGCAAATTAAGTAGATCCCCAATGATAAACAAAGGGCTCACAAAACAGCATTCAGTCCTTTCAATTACATTTTGAAAAGTGATTTGAGGAACTGGAATGATGCCTGTTATTATTCAGCACTGATGTTGACTGAAATGAAAACACTTTTCTGAAGACCTTGTGCAATCCAATAATGTCATAAAGAGACAAAACAAGTTGTGACACAGGAATCTTGCAGGATAATTAGCGCATGTGCTTTACGTACATTTTTCTCAGATTAAGCAGTGCGTGGCGAACTGAAGACACAAATAGCTCTTACTGGTACAGATGGCGGCACTGAACTGTTACAAAAGATTCATGTCCATCAGTAGTATCAAGCATGTCAAACTGAAGTGCTTGGTAAGTGTAATATGAATCTCTAGCAGAGTACCTGATGCTTTCTGCCATTAGAGATTGTTCAGTGCATTGAATAGTCCTTCAACACACCTCACCAGGACCTGTATCCCCTCTAGTTTTACCAATGATCTTACAAGGCCCTTTGTTCTGTTTTGATACAATACCCAGTCCCATTAATCAACTGAGGGGAACATCATCTTAGATGGCTTCACTACAAAAATCCTGGATATTTTGCTGGGCAACAGATTGGATTAGCCAATACAGCCTAGCCATTTAGGGATAAACAGCTACTAGCAGATAAACACTACCAGCCAGTTAAAATGATTTGTTTGCTAGCAAAGTCATTCTTGCTTACTATCCTTCCTGCCATGCTAAAGGGACTAAGCATCATGATATCCTAAAACTGACTCCAAGATACTTGTTTACTTAACTGGTGCTCTCTCATATGGAGACTAGTTTTACTATAATTCAAGATTGAGAGGGGTTTTTTTTGTTGTTGTTGTTTTTTTTGGGTTTTTTTAAACTAATCAAGAGGTGAAGAATATGCCACTGAAGTTCTAGTATTCTGCCAGGAAAGAATATATAGAAGAATCTCTTCCTAGAAGACTAATATTTTAAAGTTTGTCACATGGGCATAAGGCAAGGACATCTGCTGCATAATGTCCTAATTCAGTTAATGAACACCCACCACTTCTGCAAGGGCCGGGGCGGGGGGGGTGGGTAGGAAGGGACAGACAGACAGACAGACTAGAAGGTTCAGCTGTAGGATCACTAGTAAAGAGTTTTTATTCTGTTGTTCCACATCACTAAATTGCTTTTGCCAAATTTTGTCCCGTCATACTGGTCAGTATTAAAAGTTTCAGCTGCAGTCAAGAGAGGGCACTGTGACTTGGAGGTAAACTGTAAGATGTTCAAGATCTTGATGAACAGGAACACGGACTTAGCCAGATTTTTGTAATACTGCAAAGTTGACTTTTTTCCAATGGATGCCAAATGGAACAACTTACACGAACACTGGCAACCATGGAACAGAACACTATTAAAAAGTTGAGTCATAAAATGAAGGTGTTTTAACAGTGGTTTAAATATTTGGAAGGACAGAGCTGTATCTGGAAGTTCTATCCTCAGTTAACTTCTCTTGGAATATGAACGTCTGATGCTCTGCTAAAATTAAGGTGCCAGCTCCAAGAAGGGAAGGAGAGAGAAGCATGAGACAGACTGAGGAGATCTGTAAAGTGGTTTAGGCAAAATAGTTTTTAGTCCTCACGTTCTTCCCACCCACTATGGGAGGCAGAAGCATCTACTTGCCAGAGGTTGCTATCACAATGACTAAGATTGATTGATGTCAAGAATGATCTCTAGAGACTTTGTTTGCTTGCAAGAAACAAGGAATCCTTTGTGCTCAGTTTTCTATATTTGACAGTATTTTCCTTTATCACCTAAATAAACCTTTCTACTAGAAGACATCTGTCATCCTGAGGATGAGTCAATCCTGCGGCCGTTCAACAGCTCACATAAGATGTGAAAACATAGTGAAAAAAAAAAAGCTGTTTTCCCATTGATTAATTGAGCTGAAGTTAAACTGTTGTAGAGCTTACTCAAACTCATTTACAAGGAAGATTAATCAGTATATCACTCTTCAAGCAAAACAAACAAAAATGGTGTTTTCACTTCTCAGTATTTCCTTACTTAAATGTTTAATCTGTTGCACATAGAAAAGCTTCCCTACCAAATACGATAGCTACTGCATCTCTAGTATGTAATAAGGTGTAGATGGGGCCTAAAACATTTATGCCATAATTAATGTGTTAATATCACAGCATAAACGGCAAGAATGCTATATACGCACCCAAATTTAAGGCACCATAAAATGGCAAATGAGCCATAAGATGTTCCACGAATAATGTAGAATATTTTATGGCTGTGAGCAAGGGAAGAGCCAAAGGGCTTTCCTGTCAAGGATTTTTAAGTCCTGCACCTGGCAGTTCTGGCCAAGCTGCTGGACACAGCAGATCAGAGGCTTCCAGCAAGTGAGATGAAGGGCTTCCCTGTTGGGGACTTTGAGACCCATGCCCAGCAGCTCCAAAGCTGCTGAGCATCATCATCCCTGGCTAGGCAGCCCCAGGTCCATTTTGAGACCTCGGGCTGTTTGGAGACTGGGGTTGACAACTCAGGGTTGTCTGGGGACTGGGGCCAACTTGGCACCAGCCCAGACTGCTCCGGGTCTGGAACTGGACTCAGATCTGTCTGGGCCAAGTAGATAATCAGCTGTGATGAGGGTATGGGCATGGGCCTGTGGCTCTCAACTTGCCAGTGCAAGGGAAGTCTAGGCTCATGATCCCACACTCCCCCTGCACTGATAAGTAGTAATGGGGCAACTGCGATCTGATCCCTGATTTTAAAAAAGTTGCACATCCTGCCATGTACACAGACATAGCAGGAAGCACAACTCTTGTGATATGGGATCAGATTCCATTGCATCAGTCAAGAGCTTTGCAAAAATTAAGTGAGAAAACTTCCGACAAATTATCACTTCACTTCCCAAACACATACATGCAGATTAAACCAGAAGCAAAACTTGCACATTAGATGAACGGTATGTAGATGGCAATATAACTTGAATTATCTGTACTAGTGATTATGCAAATACTCGATGTGCATTTCTGTGAAGACCCTTAGAAATCCAAAATTGAAGGTCTTTTAGATTAAAAGTACCAAATCTTTAGAAGAGCTTAAATACCTGCATTGTGAAATGTGTCTACCCATCCCCCATCACCATCATCTTCTTCTATAATTGCTTCCTGTTCATCTGAGTACTCCATCTGTTTACAACGTTTGTAGCATGGCACTGCAAAGATCAAACAATACAGTAGGCACAGTTATTTAGATGAGACATGAAAGAAATTACGTTTTCTGCCATTAGGCAAGCTTCCTCACAGCTCTTATTTAATCTATCTTGTATACGGATCCATTCTTTTAGTTAGAAATATTTTGATGAAAGATATTTACATTTTAGAAATTCAATACATTTGGATTCACATCTTCAAGAATTTAGAGCTGTTGAAGGCAAAATGCATCTTGGAAACTAAGTAAGAACAAAAACACCATAGACAGTGGCTACACAAACTTTTCATCTTCCGATGCCCATCATAAGGTCTTGACTTTGACTTCTAGAAAACCACTTGCCAATTTACCATACTTATTTGAATCTAAGATAACACTGAATTTAAGATCCCCCACACCAATAATTAGATCACATACATGGAAATTTTGAAAATTATAACAAATCTATGTTTTCCATATATGGCATCTAATTATTGGGGGGGTCATCTGTAATTCATGCCAACCCCCCCCCCCATCACTGCAGGGGAGGCAAGCAGAGTAGAGAGGGGTGGTTTTGGAGTTGGTGCAACCCTGTTGGTTCTACATGAAGTCTTTTGGAGGCTGCATGACTGGTTCTAAGTTCCCAGTGTCCTAGAGAGCAGGAAATCTGGTCCTGAAAGATTTCTCAGTGCTTGCCCAGGGAGCATCCTATAGAGCAAGCCTGGCCCGCAGCACCCAGTCACCGTGGCAAATGTAGAGCCTTAAAGGGAGCAAGAAGCTCC
>NW_017729034.1:2963075-2972841 GCF_001723915.1 Gavialis gangeticus
GTCAAACAACTTGCCCCCTTTCTCCCCCCACCCGGCCTCTGCTCCTCCTTCTCCCCCCTTCCCTCAGCCTCTGCTCCCAGCTCTTCCCCTATCCTTACTCTTGCTTCACACTGGCAGGCTCCATACTCATTCTAGCCTGGGTCACAGAGCACAGCCCAACACAGCCCTAGTCACAGCCATGTAGGCTGTGTGGCACTGCTGCTGGGCTGGACTAGGGCTGAGCTCTGTGCTCTAGGCTGCGGCATGGACAGAGCCTTCCAGCACACAGCAAGGGTAAGGGGGGAAAAGAGAGGCAGGCACGGGAGCAGAACCTGTGTGTCGGGGAGGGAAATGAAAAAGGGGTGGGCAGGCAGCAGCTGCAGCCCCATTCCCAGGTAGAGGCTAGAGCCCAAGCCGTAGCAGCCACCTACGCCACCACCACCCTCATAAGGTGTTCTGACAAGTGTGCACACGCAGTTTGTGGCACCTCAAAGCAGTCTGAGGCACTGCAAACTGCACGTAGCGTACATGTACCTGTTTGCCAAAGTGCTAATTAGGAGATCCTGATGGGAAAAAAAAAAGGCTGCTGGAAAAAAGTGGCATGGCACATGCAGCAGCAGCAGCATGCACCACCAGAAAAGAAGCCTGACTGGTCAGAGCCATACTCTGAGCGGCCAGAGCAGCAAACATGCCACTGCATGCGTGCACTTCTTGGGACATACCCATAGTGATTTTAAGACAAGGGTTTTTTTACCCCCACATTAAATGGGGGAAAACACCTCATGTTAGAGTCAAGTAACACCATATTTCATAGACACTGTGGTTTTTACTTCATGCACATCTTGGCTGTTTTTGAATCAGCAATTTGAGGTGATTTGTTGTCAGAATCCCACGTGCAATTTTTACTGGTAGTGTTAGAAGATAAGAATATGCCAGCTGGAAAAGTTTAAAGGCTATAACTAGAATTAACCTGTTACTTAAGATTATCTTTACTGTCATATGTATATGAACTCATCCAGGTACATACTAACTTAAAGTTTTGTGGCTATATATTTGAACCAAAGAAGTGCAGGTCAAATTTGCCTTAAAGCAGACATTTCCTTAGCATAAACAGAAAGACTGTGTCCAGAAAACCTATCAGAATCATGCAAGTCTTTTAGTCATCATTTTGAAGGCTTCCCTGATAACTCATTATTAATGCTCCATGGTGCTAAGTCAGAGGTGTGCTAATGTTATTTGCCCAAACGGTACAAAACAAGAAATCTTGGAATTTTTTCTCCTTTGGACAGAAGGGGCAAAGCAGTCCCACACAGGAGCCACATGTAGAACTTTTTCAGCCAAAACCATCATCATTACCAGTACAACAAAACAGTAACAGGCAGCACCAGGGAGAATGCAACTTAATTACCATAATTTCTCATATATATAAAACACGCCCCTAAGTATAAAAAACACACCCCATTTTTGGAAGGCCCCAAGGAAGGGGACAGAGGGAGGAGAAATCATATTATGGAGGATGGGTAAGTGCCAGAGGTCTGGGGTCTCAGAGGCTGGGGGCTAGATCTGGCATGCTGCACAGCCAAGCCCAATCCAGCACACGTAATGCACAACCCTATTTTCTCCAGGTGGTTGGGGGCAGAGGTGAGCAGAGGGGGAAGGTGTGGATTATATTTTATAAAACAGTATATTCATTGCAAAATACAGGACATTAAGACTCTAAACTGGGACAGTGAAGTTGCAGCTAGGCATGCACCGCTAAAAGATTTTTTTGGCGGATACCAATGGCTGATTGTTAACTAGCTGTGTTAGCTGATAGGGATCTGATAGCCTATATGTAGCCTGGCAGCTTGAAGAGCAGCAGCTGGCTGGTAAGAATGGGGGGAGGACGGATTGAGGCCTCCCTGGTAAAGGAGGGAATGGGGTTCAGGTTGGGGCAGGCACTGCGCAGACAGGGTGGGGCAGGGCAGGGTGCAGGACAGAGCTGTGGGTTTGGGGTAGGCAAGGTAAGCACTGGGAGGGGGCAACAGGGAATTCTGGGGTGGCTATAGCCCCCCCTGTAGCCCCCCCCCCCAGTGCTGCTGCCGCCCATCCCGATCGCACCCGCCTCAAGCACAGCCTCGACCTAGCCCCCACACTGGGAAGTCTGGCACAGCCCCTGACCCCGAGCCCACACTAGGCAGCCCACCCTTGCCCCACGCACAAATCCGGGGAGGCACATGCCCCCCATGCCTTCCCCAGGTGTACATGCTGTGGCAGAGAGCCGACCCACCCCCCACACCCTCTGCATGACACCTGCAGCTCCATCCCATGCCCTGCCCTGCCCTGGCTGAGCAGCGCCTACCCCTGCCCCAGTTCCATTCCCTCCCTTACCATGGTGGCCTTGATCTGCCCCACCATACCCCTTGCCCCAACAGACTTACTGGCCAGACACTGTTCTCCAAGCTGCCGGGCTTCATTCCTGACCACGTGCATGCACGTGGCATTTATCAGTGGCTATACCAGCCAAAAAAAAAAGCTGATTGCCAATAATGTCAATTTTTCTTTTATCTGAGCCGATCCAATAATATGGACTGATATATTGGTACACCTCCAGTTGAAGCATGTAATGCAACTCTGTAGGACAATAATCCCATTAGCCTATTCTTCAACAATTACATAGTTTGTCAGCAAGTCAAGAGGGACTTCACCAGCATTTTTGCTGTTGCAAGTTTGTTGATGTATTTCTTTTTGTGAAAGAAAAATTCTTCAGAGTTTTGCTAGAAGTGCAAGCTTTCTTGTTCACCACAATGAATGACGCAGACAGCACAACTCTTCAACCCTTTGTGTGCCCATCAATGGAGTTCTCATTGCATTTCATGACAGCACACAGCTGCTTCACTTGTACAGAAACAGTCAAATTACATGGGACTAAGGGTATTGTCATCATACAATGCACTTTGGGAAGTCTTTACACAAGATCCCAAATGCATTCCATACTGGTGAGGGTGCAGGAAGACTATTTAAAATTGAACTTGTGGTCTTTGCCCCTGCTAACGAGAATGGGTATGCAATGGGAGGGTGGTGCCAAGAAAGAAAAAAAAAGGTTATTTAGTATGTCTCTGGATTTGAAAAGTTTATTTTTAACAAGGCATGCTGCAAAGCTAACACCAAATTTCTGTGCCACTCAATACCCAATTCTAAGACATACTGTGAGAAAAGAAAAGATTCTGAACAACAAGAATCAAAAACTGCTTTTCATGTCACAAAATTAAAATGCAGAAGACATAAGGGGAGGTTTGGTTCCCTGTCAAAGGGATGATCAGTGTAAGATTTGATAGTGCAGGCATGTTTCAATTAGTTTTTTGCAATCATTGCTTTTCTCAACAAATAAGAGCTTTATTGTATTTAAACATTAGGTCTTACCATTTTTAGTCATCAAAAACTGTTTGTCTGCTGGCAGATAAGCCTTGACCTTTAGCTCTTCTCCTGAAGCCCTTTAAAGAAGCATACCACAAAAGAGTTGAGAACATTATTTGAAGACAAGAGAACCTTTCTATTATCAGTTTGTGTGATTATGAAACAAGTGTACTACCTTCCTGCTTCTTTTTAAGGTTAGTAACTATAACATAACCCAGATTTTTTTTGCAGGATTAGGTTCCTTGCTTCCTTATGAAAATGTGGGTTTGAGAAATAGGCAGGGGTAAATGCTGCCAGACAACAGCCAGGGACTGCTTAAGTGCTCTAGCAGTTTGCTATGGCTTTTACTTCAAAGGGTACCACTTCTCCAATCAGCTGCACAAAACCTGGGCTGCATTCTGGCTGACAGGAGAACAGAAGCCCTTTTCAGTAAGTAGCAGCAAGCAGCTGAGTGTCTCTTTCAAAATACAGCAACCCAGTGGGAACTAAAAAGGTTGCAAACCATGACTATACAAAATATTCCAGGCTCTACTGTACTACAAGTTTACTATCCAAATTATAGACATGCCAGAAAAACTCAGCTTAGCTTTTCAGCCTGGCAAAGTACCAAACTAACCAGGAACAGGTCCCCAAACCTGTGTAGGAAAAGATTGGGAAAGAAAAGAATATCCATGGGTGGTCAATAGTCTCCAGAGCCTTTTAGGACCCTGGCCAAGGCAATGCTCTCTGCTTGGAAAGCCATCATCTATTGACAAGCTATTATAACATTCTAGGTGCTGTTTCATTATTGGGGTTTTTTACTATGCAAGTCTCCATTAAAGTGTAATTCATACATTTGTGTACTTCCTTACTGCATTCTAGAAAAATAAAAATACCCTTCTGAAAGCAAATATGGCATTTACACAAAGACTGACCCATACTTTAGCATTTTCTACATTAAGTCAACTGAATCTGGACTCAGGTGAACAAACTTAAGTGACCTGAATATTTTTTTCTTTAAAACAGACATATTAAAGAGTGACTACAACTTCATAAATAGTCTACTGGGGTTTCTCCAGTAACTTTAACCCAGGGGTGGGTAAAATGGTAGATCCAACTTCTGGCTCAATTCCATTTCTCAGCAATCCCTTCCCATGTTGCTCTGGTTGGTATCCATGAAGACCCCAGGAGCGGTGGGGCTGTGACAGCGTGGGTCTAGGGTCTCCATGGAGACCAGCTCAAGCAGTGCTGGCAAGGGGCACAGCTGGGCAAGGAGCTGCTTTGGGGCTGGGATCTTCCAGCAGTGACAGCATGGGCTGGAGCTGGGACAGCCATGATCCACTGCCTGCATCCCCTGGGGCAACAGATCACAGCTCTGCCCCTGCTCCAGCTCACACTGTCACCACTGCAAGATCCCAGCCCCAGAGCAGCTCCCTGTCCAGCCATGCACCTTGCCAGTGCTGCTGGGGCCAGTCTCTTTAGAGACCCTGGCACCAGAGATGTGGGTTTTCCAGAAAATTTTGAATTGGAAAATTTTCCAAAGCCCTAAATAGAGTGCAATCTGATGTAGCATGTTTATTTGACTTATATTTAGTAAATGAAACTAAAAAAGTACCCCCATGTTAATTTTATGACCCAACAGCCACAAGTATTTGAACTGAAATGTTTGATTAGAAAACAAATTAAATACAGCACACTGAATGTGGTTTTTTCAAATTATATTATATTAATGTTACATTCAAACAAATTCAAAGTTTTATGTGGAAATTATTTTATTGGAATACTTGTAAAAAAGTCAAGACACTACACAATAGCATGTACTTCCTTTACAGTGTTTAAATTTAAGAAAAAAATGAAGGCACTGAAAAATGTTGACACACTAATTTTAGCACACGCAAAGAACTGTGCATGATCTGGTGTGGTTGTCCACTCATTTACTTCAACAGAGTTCAACTCTCTTCCACTGAGGTCATTGCAGCACCTCCAGTTTCACTGTCACTATCTGTAGAATCACCTGCACTGCTTATTAGTTCTATTTCAGAATCAGATTGAGACGAACCTGATTCAGAACTACTTGAACCACATTCTCTTTCTTTAAAGGATAGTTTTACTAATGAGGCTATGGGCAGGGGCAACTTATCACACTGCATCTTCTTCACTAATTGTGCTTCTGACTGATTCTTCAGGAGCAAGAGATTTTGAAAAATAGAAATAAGCTTAACAGTGCATTCATTTGTTAGTCTGTTTCTCTTTTTTGTCTCGACTGAGCTGAAAGCCTTCCAATTCTGTTCACAAGACGCTGCCATTAGTGGAATGCTTAGGATCCTCAGAGCAATCTTGGACAACAGTCGGGTGTTACAGTGTCCCTTCCACCGTGTGAGAGGAGACTATACTCTGCTGCCCACCAAATGATGTCTTTGCTTCAAAGTTTTCTCCTTTTTGCATGGTACTCAGCAATGTCTGTCATCATGGCTATTTCGTCGATGTTGGGGACACTCTTAGCTACTTCCATAAATGTACTGAGAGCAGTAGATAATTCATCTTCTGATAAGTGTTGTCCTCTGTGTTAAAGATCCAAAAGTTTGCTGCCAGATGGACTGGAGGAGAGCAAAACACAGATCTCTTAGTAAACATTTGTTTTACTACTTCTTCCTTTTTGGAGAGAAAGTAAAAAAGGCAAAAGCACAACTGGATTTTCAATCAGTTGCCTGAATCTCTCTGGAATACTTAAAAGGCTTGGTGCATGCATCTCCTTCAAGTTTCTTGATAGCCACTAAAACTGGTAGGAGCAAACTGAATGCTCCTTGAACTCAAACCCAGAACACACCCTGGATAATTTGGGATACCATGTCATCTACTGAAGCACACAGCAAGCAGTTCTTTGTGCGCAGCAAACTATGTAAACACTTTGTACCTGAGCCCCATCTAGTTTCTCCTGGCAATAAAAGTGCACTTTCCTTCCCTTACTTCTCTTTCTGTAATTTCTTCAAAATCTGATAAGCAACATGATGATCGTTGAATACCTTCACAATTGCTGTGCAGTTTGCCAATATTGTTGTTTTCATTGTATTCACACTCACTATGTCCTTTGCCATAAGATTCAACCCACGACCAAGACAGCCAAATACTATTAAATGAGGATGCTTTGCCTTTAATATTTGCCATGCAGCTTTCACGTTACTCACATTATCAGGGACCTGCACTTTCATACAGGTGAATACATAACCAAATTACTGAGTGAAGAGATTGACAAGACTATTTGGTAGCAAGTGCTTTCAGGAATATTGGTTCAGGTGTTGCTAACATAACGTTCAATAAAGGATTTCCTTGTATATCAGTCCATCCATCTGATGTCAGAGTCAGCAATTCTGCTTGACCAATCTTCTGAATAACCATTGTTTGAACTCTATCATATTCTCCATCTAAGAGAGAGTGTGATGAGCAATAACATAACGGTAACTTATATGACGGGAGAATTAGTTTGTAATGTTCCTTTCAGTATTGATTTTCAGTTATGGAAAGAGGTGTATCACTTGCAAAAATAGCTTAAGCTAGTGTCTCATCTGCTTTTTCTTGATCTTCTTTTGACATTTCATCCACAAAGCCTGATAAAAGACTTGACTGTCTTGAACAGCTACTCATGATGGATCGCATATCTGGTGACAATTATCTGGAATGTGAGGATCCTGCTTCTTCCCGCATATCTGGCCGCTCAACTTTTTAATTTTCCATTTTTTGCAAATTTGCTATTTCACTTGAGCTACCAAGTTCCTCCAACAAAAAGAGGAAAAGATACTTATTTTAGCCTATTCTAGTTTGGCCCCATCCATCAGAAAAGGGAGAAGTGGCAGGGAGCTTGCTTCCCTACTTCCTGCCAGAAAGAACACTCAGCTACTCTGGGACTGCAGAGTCAAAGGGAAGTATAGTCTGACCTCTGCCATCAGCCAGAGGACCAAGCTCGCTCTCCTCAGTTTAAATACACCCCCCCCATATGTATGTATGTATGTATATATGTATATATATATGTGTGTATATACACACATACACACACACACACGTGTACACACATATATACATACACCCCCCCCACCAAAAGTGGCTTAGGCTTAACTATACATACATACATACATACACACACATACACACAGACATATACCACTTTGGGTGCTTAGTGCAAGCAGAAAAGCAGGATACAAATATTTAAAAAAATAATAATAATAGTCCAAAGTTGCATTAACAACTTTTAAAACAATGTTTTAAAACAATATAGATGCTAGTGTATACTCTGTGCTGTTTAACAAATTAATTTGTTTACTTACATAGAATTCCTGAAGTTGACTTCTCAGATGATATTGTTCCACCACTTTGCTGTACTAGCTTTCTGTATATGGCTTGTATTCTTTCAGGACAATTTCTACATGTTATTAAATGTTTCTTCATTCTTGTTATGTTGTTAGCATACTCCTGCCTGCAATATTGACATCTACCAACTTTCTTCCTTCAGTGGTTTGAACTTCACCAGAATGATGCCACACACTAATTTTTTTCTGATTAGGCACTATTATTATTACTTCAAACCAAAAGCACTAAAAAACTAACAGATCTTATTCAAATACTTCTAACGTCCCCAACTCAAGACAAGAAATGAGACACTGCTCTGTGTGTTTGATGAACTGAAAGTGAAACAAAAATTTAAATCACAGTTTTAGTTTTGCTGTCACCTGCAGTCTGAGATGAAATAAGAATTTTAGCTTTGGTTTTGATTTGACCTGCACAGCCAATTAAGTGAATTCATCACTTGATTTTTGGTTTGGATTATTATGTAAGTATATTTACCCTCCTGTTTACAAATCAATAAAACATATATGTACATGATCATACACTTCCTAGGGATAATCACCTGAAAAACATTAATTACAACTTTGAAACTGCCAAGCTTGCCTAATATTGTATTGGCATCCAGTCATTGTTACTAACGAATTTTATGAAACAATGAATTTTTAGAAATGGAAAGTTTCCCACTGAAAAATAAAGCACCAGAAAATGTCCCACATCTCTGCCTGGCACTGTGCTGTCACAGCCCTGCAGCTCCTGGGGTCTCCATAGAGACTGGCCTAAACAATGCAGGCAGGGGCTGCGGGGAAATGGAGTCTGCCATGGGTCTGATCCAGCCTGAGGACAGCACTTTGCCTACGCCTGCTTTAGCTGCTGTCATAGAACATTTTAGGTGGGCATGATCTCAGTATTTCCCTTTCTTTATAATCAGTGTAGCCAAGAGAGGTTCATGGGTGACTAATGCTATTTAAATAGCAATTTAAACAATGATTTAAATAGGCCAAAACACTTACCTTGGTGCTCCCCTACATTTCTGTAGCTCATTCACTTTTACTTACCATTGCCAAGTTGGACAGTGGTGAACTAAATGGTCTCCAGCTGCCACAAACTGCAGGAAAAGAAAGAGAGGAGGAAATATAGTATATAGAACAAACAAGACTCTTAAATTTGAGCAGATAACTTTTCTGTTGTACGAAAGCCACATTTCTTGGATATAATAAGCATGTACAAACAATGCTAATTCATACCAGCTAAATGTTTTTCTTTATATTACATGGCCTCAATTTCACACGCATCGCTTTTCGCCTTAAGAAGCCATGCAGTAACAAGTCACAATGGCAAGGACAGACGGCATTAACTTTCAAACATTCTCCTTTCTACCTCCCTTATTGGAACCTCATGGAAACCAGCATGCAAGTCAAGCAGCCCAGACTGAATATATCTGCTCACTGTTTACCACGATGAAAAACTAGTTTTGTTCCCTATAGGCATGAGCCAAAAATTTGCAAAAATGCTTTTTAAAAAGCTACCTGTTAGATGAGGAGATAACTTGGTAAGTCAACATTTAATTGTTGTAAAATAAGCTTTTTTTGAAATTACAAAAATAACCTGAAGATTGTACTGTATTTGAAAGCTTGTCTAAGTCTATCCTAACCATGTAGTTGGTCCAACTAAAAAAAAAATTCTCCTGCAGCTATTAAAAACTCACTTTGGAGCAAGAGAAACCCAAGTGAAAAATGACTAATTGACTCCATTTAGGGGACAGAAAAAACACAGAAGTGAATAAACAGTGATAAGTATTAGTTAATATTTATATTACAGATGTGCTCATTAGGATCAGGGACCCAGAAGTGTCAGGTCAACAGGTGAAGTTTTCCACACATGAACACACACATTCCCCTTTCTCAAGAGGTAGCTTTTTAAAATACTTAAAGAAATTTCTTTACCTAAATGACTTTTAGCACAGAATTACATTTAGAGAGTCCCTTGGATATTAAAAAAAAAGGCAATGACATAGGCTGACAGTGTATATTAATTCATAGTTTCAGAGTTTCTAGGGTCGGAAGGGACCTGAGCA
>NW_017729034.1:2972852-3007746 GCF_001723915.1 Gavialis gangeticus
GACTCTCTCCAAGAACCTACGTGAGCGCTTGGACCTAGCCAACTGCTGTTCCCAGCAGATGTCTGGCAATTCATTCTGATCCAGTCCCTTTTTGCTTGCTTTATTACCTTATTCTGTACATAATATGAAGAAATAACATTTTAAGAAAGAGTACACTTCACTTGTTCTTTATCACAAGTAATTTTTCAAGTGCTGTGCACATCTGTCATTTCACCACTTCCCCATTTTAAAGTACTAGTAACATATTACTCTGTTGAAAAACATCGTACTACAGCTCCCTGCACTACTGTGTATAGATTTGTTAGCTATTTTTTTTTTTACACACATCTTCCAAAACAACGTATATCAACAGAAAGTACTGTAACATTTGTTCAAATACGGTTCTTGAAAAGTAATTTCCTTTTTTAATAGGTACCTTTCTCCAGATGTTTGCTAGGAACTGAAGTAGAACTTCAAAAGGGAAAACCAGGAAGATAATCTAGCAAGATTTAGTCAGTCATTTTGTTACGCAAGAGAACTATGAGTAATGTAGGAAATTCATAGAATATTTCAGAACCCTATATTTATTTTAAACCACTAGAATAGACTGTTTGTAGTAACCATGGTAAAGAACATAGTCAAGATTTTTTTTTTTTTTTTTATTGAGCCAACACTGTAAACTTCTAATGAAATAAGTTACAACATCTTTCAATTCGATTTTCAGAACTTTTAGCATTTTGCGCAGTTTGGACAACTCTATGCTCTAGTGCTACATGTGTATTTGAGCTCAAAATACTGCAGAATAATGTTAAAATAGAACATCTTCTAAGCGCTTGGAGATTAGTTTTGTGAAATGTGTATGTACATAAAAGATAAATCTTGTGGCTTCCTCTTGCAGTATTACTAGCAAGAATTCAAAAGAACATTAATGAAAACCAGTACATGCAATATTAAACCAAATATCTAGACCTACCAGAAGCCAGATAACAGGAGGTGATGTGGATTAACTGACAAATAAAATCAGTCATCCCTAGAGATTTTACAATGTTATAGTTCTACTCTCAAGCACGAGACCAGCACAAAATCCATTAAACAAAGTCAGTTCTAAAGAGAATAAAATTGGAACAACAAAAATACAAGTCTAGAACTGAGATGCATCAGCAAAGTTGCACAAAGCTCATGTTTTGCTTACAAGCAGACATCTGGCATTAGGCACTGCTCAGTTACTTGTGTGCATTACATTTAACTGATGTACTCAAAATTCCGAAGAATCCATCAGCATTGTTAAAGAGATGGCTTTCTCCTAAGAGAATTCATTTTTATAGATGATTCCAAGGTAAAAGTTTCAGTCCCTACAACTATTAGAAATAATAAAGGAAGATTTTCTAAGACATAAATATAAGTGGCAGTGAGTCATCTTATTTTGGTGTAGTGATTAACAGTCTTATGTTAACCAATGTTTTGAGGGCTCCCTTTTATTCCTATTAATGAAACAGACTATTAATATTGTTTACTTTCATTCAGAAAAGATGCACTGTTAACAGGTCTTTCTTGGCTTCTTAGACTCATAGGGGTTTTTTTGTTCTGTCAGAGCAGTATTTTTTTGGGGTCTCCCCAAAAACAAACAAACAAACAACCTCCCCTCTAAAACAGGGACAGAAACATGTACCACCCCCATCATTCCCCCCAAAAAGAAAAACAGTTCATCCCTGAAGCTGATGAAAGAAGTGAATTCAATATACTTGGCAATATGCTGGAACTATTTCTCACAACATGAAACTGCTTAATAATGATAGTTATTACACTCATGGGTAATTCTGAACATTTTACTTGACTGTTGAATTTAAAAAAGAGATCCAAACAAGAACAAGAGATCTAAACAATACATCTGTTGGAGAAAGAAAAACCAGCCACAAAACATGCAAGTTACAACAAAAAGCCTTAATAAAAATCTCTGGAAAGCAAGTTTCTTAGACATCCAAGGAGAACTTAACATGAGCAAATGAGCTCTCAAACTCTTGTGAATCATTAATCCAATCTCAGGACAGCCTTCCTACTGTGGTTAACCCTCAGAGGTATTCTGGGGTCCAAGAAAGGTTCAAAGAGCCAGTCCTACTAAAATTAAACACTCACAAGGAAAAAATGAAGATAAACTGAACAGCAAATTTAATAATAAAATACAGATGAGATGTGCTTTACCCACACCATTTGGTCATTTATATAAAAGCAAAAGATTAAAATTTATGAAAATGTCCAGTAATTTAAAGAAACAGCAATCTGATTAAATTTCTTTAAGGCCCAAAGTCCTAAAAAGCCTCTAACAGGTGGCCAGACTGTTCAGGAAAAGTTCTCACCTAGATTTCAAATTAGGTTTTAAAGAGTACTTATTTTTCTGAACAGCCCATCTGCAAATAAACCAAGAACCATAGTTCAAGCCCAAAGAGTAAACATTTTTATATTCTATTTCTGGGCTCAATAGCAAATAGCTTACTAAATAAGGCTAAGTTTTTGTAAATGTTCTTGATATGAATATTAATTAGAGTAAAATCTAGGTCTATGTTTACCCCAAATTTAAAAAATATCTTGCCCTAAACTTGATCTAACTGGCATTAAAAATCACTGAGCAACCTTTAGCCTACTTTTTGTAGCCTGCTGTTCTGGAACTTCTTAAAATTATTTTCATTTTTGACATTTGCTTGCTTGTTCATCATTTTCTATGAAGCTGAAGTTGTCTCCTTATTCCCAGTTCTTTATTCTTTATGCCTGGTTCCTTTCTCAAGCTAATCTACAACCAATAAAAGCTGTTTATTAATTAATCACACATTCTAAAGAGAGAGAATATCATTAGCTATGCATATTTACTAATTAATATGTAAAATAATATCCTGCATCAAGTACATAGCCCTAAATGAAGATCAGATTAAGATGGGATTCTGGTGCAAAATATTTCTTGGGCCACCCCAAACTTCCTGTTGATGCCACTGAGGGACTGTCTCAAAGAACACCTGAATGTAGTCCTACCTGACTCAAAGCACAGTTCGGCCCTGCCAGGCTACAAACTGACAGCCCCCCATACTCACTGTACTAAGTATATGGTCCCGGATAAGAAACTGGCTTTTGGGCTGGGATTATGGCTGGAAATCCTTCTTGGGCCACCTCACACCATTCCCCTGTGGTACTAGGGGCTTACCTGGACATCCCTGATCAGAGTCTTGCCTGGCACAAAGTGTGGGTTGTTTGTCCCGGGCTGCCCACTCACAGTCCCCCAGGCACTGTACTAACTATATGGGCTCGAATAATGAACTGGATTTTGGGCTGGGATTATGGTTGGAAATCGTTTTGGGGCTATCCCACAACACGCCTCTGTACCATCAGGGGGCTATCCCAGATATCTCTAAACAGAGTCTTGTCCAGCCCAAAGCACAGTTTGTTTGCGCTAAGGTGCCAACTGACCCCTCCCCGCTCCCCATCATACTAAGTATAATGGCTCAAATAAGGAACTGGCATTTGGGCTAGGAATATGGCAGGAAATCTCTCTCGGACCACCCCACATCATGCCTCTGTAGTACTGGGGGACTCTCCCAGACACCCCTGACCAGAGTCTTGCCTGGCCCAAAGCACGGCTTGGCTATGGCAGGCTGCTAACTGAGAGCCCACTGTCCACTGTACTAAGTATATAGGCTCGAATAAGGAACTTGGATTTGGGCTGAGATTACAGATGGAAATCCTTCTTGAACTATCCCACACTATACCACTGTAGCCCCAAAGGACTCTCCCAGACACCCCTGACCAGAGTCTTGCTCAGCCCAAAGTATGGTTTGGCCCTGCCAGGTGTCCACTGTCCCTATCCAAGCCATCCCATCTAACCATACATCATAGACCTAACATCCGGACCAGCCACAAGTAAAGCAGACGAACTATGGCAGCCACTATCCTGCTTTTATGAAATATTATCAATATATGCTCCAGAGATTCCTGGGTTGAGGCCACACCCCTGCTACAGAGGAAGGCAACCCCCGCCCCCCCACAGTTCATATGCTAATCTGACCATGGGGTAAAAGTCCTTCCTAACCCCAAATATGGCAATTGGTCTGACCTTGAGTGAAGGGCAAGACCCTTAAGTCAGGACTCTCTGGCTTTGCTCCTAGCAGGAGAATCAGCCCACCCCAGTTCAAGTCCACAGCCTTAGGTGCAGCATTACTCAGTGCTTCTGAAGAAGGCTTAAAAACACCCTGACACATGTAGGCATAACTATGCCTAAATCACAGGCTACAGGACAGAGCTGACAAACAGAATCCAACTCTTGCATGTCATATAAAGAAGTATTAGTTACCAAAATCAGAGTAACTTTCCACTTCATTTGTTTTCTTAGATTACCTGCCTTCCCACCACCTCCTCTTGAATCCTGTTCCAGTTTGTATATCTCTTTCCTTCTGTTTATGTTTATGTCTTTACCACTTTTCCATTTCAACCATTCTCTTCTCTACATTGTTTTTTAGTCTTTGAATAGAATTTCAGAGGCATCTTTCAAACACTAGCTCCTTACAAAATTGGATAGAAAAGAGTAAGCAAGTGGACATGTGAACTCAGTTTCTTTCTACACTAGATTCAGGAAATGCATGTTTGTAATCCTGGTCTGTTTCCCTTTATAGCTACTCCCTTTGTAGACTGTTATAGATTGCTCATATTTCACATAAAACCAGCAAAGGACAACCTTCTGGGATGTGCAGGGAAGTGGTGAAATATGAGAGGTGGCCAATGCTATGTTGTGACCCTATCATGCCAACTTCTAGTGAACCAAGACTTCTGTGGGAAGCTCCTCTTCAGGTCACCCAAGGGACAGAATTTTCAGGAACTTTCCCCTACACCATGACTCCCAGGCAGGATAGAATTTCTGAGCCAGAAAACCCAAGCTACCTCTCTAATGTTTAGCTCACCCATGAAAGAACCCACCCTACATTTGAATACCAAAACACTATGCCCCAATTATCACCCAAAAAGGAATTTTGTTGCTGAAACACGTTGCTTCTCCTTTAAAGCAGAAATACCACGTGCAATTTATGAAAATCTAGAGAAGGCGCAAACTGCCAGTTACAAAACCCATTTCAGATAGATGAAGGAAATGTTAAGGCATAATCTATTAAGTTACAAGTCTTTTAGTATCTTCTCCAAGTATAGTTTAAATGTTCAAGACACTTACCTCTTCAGGAGTGATCACTCCAGTTTCTTTAAACTTTGATTCCTACAATGAAAAAAATTCAGAATACTTAGATATTTGCTTAAATGTACACCCTAGTCTATAACGAACAGTGCCTAGCAAACCTCTTGCTAGGCACTGATCCAGCAATGGCATATGTCCACACAGTGCTAATAAATGGACCCAAGTTACTTACATGCAATTGTGTTCCAGCTGCTGTGTTATCAGTTAACCATTTAACCAATATAATTAGAAGAGGTTAAACAGAATTTTTTTAATGATATTTACATCCCTATATCCTAGGCCCATCTCACTCCATTGTCTATAACCAGGTGTCAAGCATAGGGCCTGTGGGCTACATCCAACCTATGGAACCATTATCTAGCCTGCCAGACTACCAGAATTTGGGAGGCAGAAGACTGCCACAAAATTAGGGGCCCTTTGACCCTGCTAGCCATGGCTAAACTTGCTACCTCTGCACCCAGGTTGAAAATCACTAGTTGATAGTTGAGAACCTAAAATTCTGCAGTCTGTGCTGCTCTTGTTGGCAAGTGATATAGGAAGTCAAGCAGAGCCATGTGTTAATCTCTAAACATTAATAGAATGCATCAGACAAGAAAATAAGTCAGGAAACAGAGAACAACTGTTCTCATTACAGATTAACTTTGCCCCCCTTACGTACAGAGCTTCTACCATTAGCTTTTTTTGGTACGAAAAATTCAACTGTTTTACTATATGCTAGGAGAACCAGTTTCTTAACTTCCCATGCTGTTTCTAGAGGTGCACCGATGCATTGGTCCCACACTGAATGGGTACCATTTTAAGGAAAATTGACAGTATCAGCAATCAACCTTTTTGGGCTGATGTGGCTGATAATGTCACCAATAAATGGCCTGTGCACACATGCAGGCGGTCAGGAGCACGGGAAGAGGTACAGGGGAAGGGAGGGGAGCAGATCAAGGCCCCCTGTGGTGAGGGAGGGAGTGGACCTGGGGCAGGTGCTGCACAGCCGGCACAGGGCATGGGACAGAGTTACAAATGACTCATGTGAGGTGTGTGGGGGCTCCCATCACTGCACACACCCCCGGAGAGCATGGGGGTGGTGGTCCCAGATCTGCGTGCGGGGTGAAGGCGGACTGAACCAAGCTCTACCTGGTGAGGACTGGGCTGGGCTGGGGCTGTGCTCGGAGAGGGCAATGGTAGCACTGGGGAGGGGGTTGGGGGGAGGGGCCTATGCCAAATTTTGCAGTGGCTTCACCCCACACACAGATCTGGGGGCACACACCCTCCATGCCCTCCCGGGGTATGCACAGCAGGGGAAGCCGCCACCCCCCTCCCCACCACAGATAAGCTATTCACAGCCCCGCTCTGGCCCAGCTGTGCAGCACCTGCCCCAGCCCCACTCCCTCCCTCACTGCAGCGGCCTCAATCTGCACCCTCCCCCCACATCCCTTCCCTCCTCGCCCCTTTCCTCACAACAGACTTACCAGCCTGACCTGTTCTCCAAGTTGCTTGACTGCATATCGACAATCTGATTGGTATTGACCAATATGGCTCATTAAAAATCCGCCCTAGGTATCAGCCCGAAAAATCTCTATCACTGCACCCCTAGTTGTTTCATTAACTTATCTGCAATGGAATCAACTAAAAGCAAGCTTTAACAAGACATATATTTGTTTACTTTTTCATTCAAAAAGACATCTAGAAGCTTTCAGCACAGGACACGTGTTTTGCCTGCTCACCTCATTCCATGGTGAATGGAAGGAATTTGAGAGTTCAAAACAAAATATACAAAAAAAAAAATCATAGAAAATTAGGGTTGGATCCAGGAACCTCAAAAGGTCATTCAGTCCAACCCCCAAGCTCAGAGCAGGACCGTCCCCAACTAGATCATTCCAGCCAGAATATGTAGTTTTATAATTTGTAGTTATAAAACTACAGAAATATGTAGTTTTATAGTTGAAAAGGGCCACAGATTGATCTTCAAACAAAAAAATACATAGCCTCAATTCACAGTAAGGAACTCTGTACTACACACAGTACAGAACATCCACAAAGTACTGGTCTTATGTTCAGGAATTATCTGAGGAATTTATGCTATCACCCTTATTAATAAGTGGTTGCTTTCCTTTCTACTGCTCTAAATTGCCCTCAGGTTGTCATCCAGTCACCAAGAATACAACCCGGGGTAGATCATTCCAGCTGACAGCCAGAAAGCGTTAACTATCCCTGCTATGAGCAATACCTCTTCCATACTGCAGAAAGATCAAGAATGCCCAGGTTGTCTTTGTTAAGTAAGCAGGAGCACTCTTGCCAGTGATACTCCCATCTTCCCTTCCTCTCCAAGGATGAAGACTTGAGATGGGAAGGAGGGGGGGATGCAATTTAAGAGCCAAAATTAAAATGAGATAAGTGAAAATTTTGCTGGACCAAGCAGTACAGCTGCACTACCTGGTAATTACAGGTCTGCCTTTAAAGAGTTTAGGCTGATAAAAAGATAAAACTAAGGACTTGCTGACAGTGTGCTGTGTCAGTATGTTGAAGGCTCAGATTGCAGAGCAACCTTAGGACTTCTTCCTTAAACATACCACACAAAGTGCAGAATGCAAGCAAGCCTTGTGATCTGTTACCCTAGTGAGGTTCACAATACTTAGCATCTGTAGAAAGCCAGCCAAGTCTATGCAGCAATGCTGGGTAGCTCTTTTAATAATTCAAACATTCACTTACAAAAACAGGAGCTTGGATCAAAGTTCCAAAGGTCCCACAACAAATTATTCAAAGCACAATAATGATAGTACATAGCACATGCCAGACTTTAACGTGTGCTGGCTAGAAAGAGACAGTGGGCAATAGTACTCCTGGATTGTATACACAATAGAATAAGACACCCACTGTATAAAGGTGAGCTAATGGCTCTCAACCTTTTTGGCCTGGACTCAGCCCTCACTGGACCTGAAGCACCCTTCCATAACTTTAGCAAACCAAGTAGCTCCCAATTTAAAAAAAGAATGTATAGATTACAGCGATTACTTCCTTGCAAAGGGGTCTGACAGTGGGATGGGGGCTCCTCAGGCAGTGACAAGCCTGAGCCTATGCTTATCACCTTAGTTTAGCTGTTTATTTCCTAATGCAGGGGAGGCCAAAGTCCATATGGCCCAAGAGGACTCTATTTCCCAGAAGCCTCTGCAGTGGTGGCCCCACCCCCCACCCAGACACTCCAGCCTGTTCACCCTGCATCCACTGCCAGGGAAGGACCCATGTGGGCAGGGCATGAGGCTGGAATGGGACCATGGCCAAAAGTAAGATGGACACGTAGGGCCTGGGAGACCCTGGGATCTTAGGGCAGTGACAGCGTGTGGCTGGGGCTGGGGCAGAGCAACGACTCACTGCCCACACACTCCTGTGGGCAGGGGCATGCAGGGAGCAGATTGTGACTGCTCTGGCCTGGGCTCCATGCTATCACTACCCCAAGATCCCAGCCCCTGCCCTGGATGCAGTTCCCTGTGTGGCTCCTGACCAACCTTTATACAGACCCTATGAACGTGGAGCCAGGAAGCACTGGAGCCCATTCTGCAGCTCTGTGGTCACAGCCTTGCACTCCTGCAATCTACACAGAGACCGGCTGGGATCTGTCCAGGCAGGGACTGCTGGGAAGTGGAGCGCAACCACTGGCTGGATACACTATTTCGCCCACCTCTATCATAACACCTCACTTTTCTCATGACACCGTTCAACAGATCTGGAGGCAACCCCAGGGTGCCCCAGCATCCTGATTGAGAATCACAGATGTAGACAAATTGCTTCACCTTCCCACAGCTCAGTTTCTCACTACCCTTATGTAGGAGCAAGCAATAGTACCAGTAGCCGAGCAAAACAGGGTTAGCATAACACCATAACAGTTATTCTGAGAAAGAGAGAGAAATGAATGTTGCCGAGCCAGGGCTGGCCAACCTGCAGCATGTGCACCCTGAGTGACATGGCCAGCCTCTGCCTGTGTCACAGGGCCCACCTGGGAGGGAGTAGGCAGCAGAAAGCAGGGTGGAGGATCAGGCTGGAGCAGAAAGAAGACCAATGGACTGGGCAGGGAGTAGGGTTACCACGTCAGGGTTTTCCTGGACGTGTCCTCTTTTGGGGTCCCCCAGTCTCCATCCAGGCAGTTTTCTGAAATATGAACAAGTGTCCAGGAGTTCCCTCTGCTGCACTGGTGGGACCAGGGGGAAAGCACTTGGAGGCTGGGGGCACCATGTGTGCTTGTGTGCGCACACACATATGGCTGGCACGCAGCCTGGCAGGGTGGTGGCAGCAACCTTGGCTGCTAGATGCAGGTTGGAGGGAGCAGAGGTTGGAGGGCCAGGCTTTGGGGCACCGTGGACGGTAGGTGTGGAGGAGACAGGCAGGTGGCTGCCGACGCTGGGGATGGTGTCTAGGCACGAGGGCTGTGGCGGGGGGAGAGGGGGGCACCCACCCCTCCAGCAGGGGAAGGGGGTGGGGAGAGCGCTTCGAGGGCAGTTGCACGGCTGAGGTAAGTAGCACTGGGGCGGGGAGCAAGGTGCCTCTCCGACAGGCGTCCTCTCTGTTGGAACTGGAAATACTGCAAGTAACCCTACAAGGAGCAGAAAGCAGAGCAGCAGCCCAGGACACGAGCAGAGGGCCGGCCCCAGCCTCGCGAGGCCCCTCCCGCCGCCCGCCCCGCGCGCACCTTGAGCACGGGGGTGAGGTACTCGGCCACCCCCAGCGCCTTCCCCTTCATCGTGTTGATGACGCTCTGCATTGTGCCGGGGCGAGACAACGGCGGCAGCAACACCGGCACAAACCTGCCCGAGCCGCGGTCACATGACCCCCACTTCGGGCCCACGTGACGCGTCGAATTCCGGTAAGCCACCCCCTGGCGACTCTGCGCCTGCGTCGCCCCCCGTCCCAGGAAATAATCCGTCGCGCGGACACGCTGCCTTAGTGCACACGCGCAAAGGAAGAGCCGGAAGGGGCTGGAGGTGTCACGTGACTCGGTAGAGCCGCCTGTCACGTGGCTTAGCCAGCCGCGGGGTGGGTAGTTCAGTGCGCATGCGCGCGGGGCTGGAAGCGGGGGGCGAGGCTATACCGGCCTGCAGGGCCAGGTAGGTCGGGGGTGACGCGGGTGTGGGGCCCGTCTGCTGCAGGGGTGGGGGGAGGAAGCAGCTCGTGGCCGGCGGGCAGCGGGGCTGGACAGGCAAACTGGAGAGGGCGGTCCCCCCTGCGGGGTGAGGCGTTTAGCAGGAATCGGGGCCAGGGCAGTGCTGCTGTTGCCGCTTAGTTTTAAACTGCCGGTGGAGCAGGAAGCAAAGTGGGGTGCGATCGCACCAGTGCACCCCCCCTTGGAGCCGCCCCTGTCAGCAGTGAGACAAGGGCTGGAAGGCACCTCAGGAGGTCACATCTAGTCCACCCCCTGCTCAGAGCCCCAACTGGGTCATCCCAGCCAGGGCTTTGTCCAGTTGAGTCTTCAAAACCTCCAGGGATGGAGGTGCCATCACCTGTTGCAGTGCTTCACTGCTGTCCTGGTGAGAGAGGTTTTCCTGATTTGTAACCTTGATTTCCTATGCTGCAACTTGAGACCAGTGCTAGGTTATTTGCTTCCCTCCACTACCTCTCTCCAGTTTGGTGCCCACTCCTGCCACTGAGGCTAGATGGACCATTGGCCTGACCTGGTGTGGCACTGCTTATAGCCTTACAAAAATACCTTCTCTCTCATCGTGTTTTTTGGGGGGCAAGAGGGAGTGGGTTTGTCATTTCCCTCTGCCCATTTACACATCTCTTGTTGCTTCTCATATCCATTCCAGAGAAGCAGTCGAGCAAAGCCATGCCAAACCTGCCCTTGGGTGTGCAATCCATGAAGCAGTAGAACCTGTGCGAGTGCTTAGCTCTTTTATCAGCTCCTACAGTATGAATACATGTTATTTGTGCCCTGTTATCCAAAGGGCACTGACAGCGAGACAGCAGGATGGCGACCAAGTGCTGCCGTCGGTCTGTATGCTCCAAGTCGTCTGCGTATGCCGTCCTGCTAGGGGGAGTATATGTTACCTTGGGTTCCAGTAGGATCCTCTTGATGAAATATTCAGCCAATGAACGTATGTTTGCATTTGTGATATATATTATTCAGAGAAAGCTACCTGTACAGGGTATGTGCTCAAATGTATATTAAAATGATTGGCAGGTATTTGGGAAGCTGTGTGCTGTTGAAAATAGGGCATTTATAATGAGAGTTCTAAACATAACTTTAATTTGTGGAGCATTTTTACAGTACATGAGTCAAACTGAAGGATGTGCCTATGTCACACCGTAAAACTAGATGCTGTCTGGTGCACCTTTGCGAGAGACTCCCAGGGCACAGCCAGATGACTCCACACGTGTAGGGGCATGTGTTTCCCACAGTACAAATAGCAGAGGCACCTCTGCTGGCCCCAGTAGTCTTACGTGGTGTCCTGGAGGCCTTCTGGGGCAGCAGTGGCACTAATCTGGTGGCACGGAGCCTCCCAGTGTCAAATTTTGGTGCTTACTGCAAATTAGCACAGTGAACAGGTGCACATGCACCTTGTGTGGTTTGCAGCATCTCAGACAGCTTTGAGGCACTGCAAACCAAACTTGCACAACTCCTCTGGACGTGCCCCGAGAGTGTTTCCACACCTTCAGGGGTGCCTTTCAGTCCCCAAACCTGCCTACCATCTGTTGCTTGACCATAGAGAACAGACTGAGATGGTCCAAAAGTCATGTGTCTGACTGATAGCATGTCATCTTTACCCACCTCACCCTGGTCTTGCCAGCTTTTGGCAGAGGGGATTTTGCCAGTCAGAAGAATCACACCCTTGACTAGTCATGTGCTCGGAAATGATATATTTTATAGTTTCATAGTTTCTAGGGTCGGAAGGGACCTGAGAAGATCATCTAGTCCGACCCTCTGCCATGGCAGGGGGCTAGATGATTTTCCCCCACTTCCTTGCAAGAGGCCTGTCTGTATGATCAAATACTCTAAAACAGTTTTTTTTTTCTGCCTTTCATAACTTGCTATTGTCCACTAACAATAGTAAATTATGAAAGGTAGGAAAAAATTTCAGAGTGTCTAACCATACATACAATTGGATAAAGTAAGTTATAATACAAAAATAAACATAAGAAATCAGTAATCATTTGCTGAAATACAAATATAAGAGATATAAGAATAAACAAACAAAAAGGCAATATTAGAACAATAATCTGATTTTACCCTGCATCTTAAATCTAAGAATGCAGCTTCTGCTCAGCTCAGTAGTTAGAAAGCAGCTCCTGCCTCTAACCATTTTGTCAGAACTCCCAGCAACTTCTCCTGGTAATCGCAACACCTAGTCCCCTGGCTGAAGGCCTGAAGTCATTGCCTGTGCCTGGGAAAACTAAATACAAACACTTGGTCTCATGACAAGTCTTAGTAGGGTTTCTTATCTGATAGTTTACATACATTATCCACTGGATTCTTGGGGAGCTCATACTCTGCATCAGAATGCTTGCTTTTATTGGACCAATTACATAGTTAGCATAAAGTTTGACAAGCTTTTGGGTGCAAGACATTCCTCGTCAGGTTGCTGACAAGGTGGGGAGGAACACTTAAGTTAATTATTACCCTACTGAATAGTTGGGGTAAAATATCAATCATGAAAAATACATTCAGGTCAAATACCACAGTTCCATAAAGATATAATAATAATAAGTCTAAATACAGCTTGATGCTGCTTAGATGTAGAGACTGCTCATCAGTGAAACAAATTCAAGAAAACATGCATGACAGCCCATTAATACATCAAAAATATTACTGGTTCATGACAGTGCCAAAATGGTTCTCAAAGACTACCTGGACTGTGGCTTTCTTCTGCTTTAAATGTGAATAGAGAAGTTGGCATACCAGTGTTTGTTTACTGCAGTTTTCTGAATTTTACAGATAACAAGTATGATTACCTTCCTGCAACTGTGAATGTGTGCTCTGAGCTAGTAAAACTAGTGCTGTCTATGATAGCGGCACTCTGGGTAACAAGAAGAGGTAAGTGCCCATAGCTAGATGCTGTTATGAAGCATTAGCCCTGTTCTTTATATACCCTTTAAAGTGCTAGCTCAAATTCTTTCTTTGCAGAATTTGCACAAATTGTAACTCAAGCAACACTATGCAATAGTTTGGTCAGTCTGAGTTATTTCATAGCATGCTACTTTCACTTAGGCTAGACTAACTCTAGAGGAGTTCACCTGAATATAGATCATTCAGGTTAGTCTTCCTGCCTCTGCTACAGTTAAGATGTAGAACCTGATTCTCTGGAAAAGTTGACAATATTCTGTCAGCACATTCTTGTGTAGAACTGGGGATCAAGCTGTACTGGGGGTTAAGCTGTACAAAGAGTAACAAGCCTAAGGATTGGGATTTGGGGCTTGCAGACTCTTCTGGGTATGTCTCAGTTGTTCTCTCTGCTCCCTTGTGTGAGGTCCGAAGATAAACCAAAAAATGCAAAAGGTGCAAGCGTACGGTGGTGAAGCTGCCTAGAAGTAAGTGGAAGTGGGCTAGCGTGGAAGAAGGGTCTGATTAAGTGAACAAAGGGATAGCTGAAGGCTGGTCTGGCTAAAGGAGGGGCAAGGAACCCTAGTTTGGTATACTAGTCTTTGCATGTAACCAAGGACACGTGCATTTTCATTGTCACAGGAGGTGGTGGTGGCAGATAGCACAGCCAGGCTCAAAAAGAGCTAAACAAACTATAGATGATAGATCCATTAATAGCTACTGAACAGAACAGCCGGGGAATGTTTCCCTTAGCATCTTTCAGCTAATAGTGGTGGATACCAGGAGGATAGTTAATAGGGGTTAGATCACTCTAGATCAGTGATTCTCAACCAGGGTGCCACACCACCCTGTAGTGCCTTGAGATCCTTTCAGAGGTGTCGAATGCCACAGAACATTAGCATTGTTACATGTGCAAACGTGGTTAATAGTATAAACCCAGAGATTTCAAATAGAAATCTATAATGTTAAGACCATGCTTCCCTGTTGTAGTCTTTCTGAATTCTTTGCAACAGAAATTTTTTCTATTGTTTTTCTGTAGTCAAAAAAATGCATGAAAACTTAAGAACTAGCATTTTCCAAGGGGTTCCTCAAGTCTGAAAAGGTTGAGGACCACTGCTCTAGATATCTGGTTCAATGTTCTCACTCTAAAGCTTGAACTCCTGCCACTGTTGGAGACAGGATACTGGGGTAGTTGGACTGACCATTCATCTAACCCACTATGGCACTTTTTCTGTTCTTATGTTCAGTTTTCTAGTAAGCCTCTGATACATGTGTGCAGCAGCAGAGGGCACCACACGACCAAGAGCTGGCAACTTTTGGTGTGAAAACTGCCTTTTAAAATGCTTAACTGCTGAAAGGGCCGGGAATGGCTGGAGAAGGGCTGTGTATTACAGAGGATGAGAAACAAGGAAACATGCTGGTCTTCACTCTTACACTTAAATTCTTTGTAAAAAGAAAACCCCACCATCATTTGAGATGTAAACCATATCTGTGATTCGTTGCACCGTGTTCCCATCAAGCATATGCCTGCTTGCAACATTTTCAGTGCACCATCCTTAATCCCCCTTCCTCTATAATAGAAGCATGTACAGGAGTGAGTAGTACTTACCCACAGCATTCTCCACCTCTGAGCCATAGGTACCTTTTAGTTACAAATCTATATAACTGCACCTGTCTAAATGGTAATTAATTTCTATGATGATCATTTCTCTTTCACTTAAAATAAAAAAGGAAAGTGAATGATTAAAAAATGTCTTCAAGGCTGAGGAAAGATTGCCAAGGATTATGTTACACAAGTGGTTCTTAACATTTTTAGATTCAAACCACCCCTTGCTAGATTCAAGGCACCCCTCAGAAATGCTAGCTCTTAGCTTTCACACATTTTTTGGCTGTGAAAAACTAATAAAACAATTTCTCTGTTGCAAAGAACTTAGTGTTGGACCACCTGTTGTAGTCTTTCTGTGGATTCTTATTTGAAATCTTTGGATTTATCTTATGAATCATGTAGGATGCTGTGGACCCTGGTTGAGAATCATTACCTTATGCCTTTTCACAGTGTCAAGTTAAATAAAATAGACTTCTGGAAAAACAGGAAATACGGGTGCCTGTACGTGTGCTCCGACTGATTAGAATGTGTTAGAGCAGACTTGATTAATTGATTCTAACCCTGATTAATCAAATCTGCTGCAGCATTCTAATTAGAACACTCCAGCGTGCCTGCTGCAGTGTCACATGTATTCAGTGTCTCGCATTTCAAATGGCAGCAGGCAGGGTCACTTCAACTAAAATTCATCAACGGAGCTTTAGTTGAGGTCCCCTCATGGCCATTTTGAAATGTGGGATGCTCAATACACATGACACTGTGGCATTTAATTAGAGCAGCTTTTTGGACAGCCGCCCTAATTAAAATGCACCCCACCCTTTCAACCCCTCCCACTCCAGAGTATGTATATAGACACCCAGTGGTGTTAAAGTGTGTGTCCATACACCCTTAACTGCTTCCTAGACTATGGCCATAATACACATGCTCTCATTCTGCCTTAGGACTCGTGCAGACAAGAGCTACTTATACTTGCCTTACAGTCAAACTCCTTAAAAAAAAAAAAAAAATCCCAAAAACCCAACACTGCCCCCCCCAACACTGCTGCTTAGTGACTTATTCTTTCCAGATCCACAGTTCCAATTCTGATGGGGGCCAAATCTTCTGTAAAGTTTGTGACTCTACTTTGGGGACTGCTAGCTAATTTCTACAGTCCCCTCACCTTTATGCATATGATGCCATCCAAAACTGTTACTGCTTACCCATTCATAAACCTGCACACTATGTTCTTTTCCTACTGAAGTGCTGATAAACTTCAAAACACCTGTATCTAGGTAATTAATGCAACCAATATGTTAGGGCATTGAAATGAGGGATTCTGAATGTCTCAACAGACACATGAACCTCTTTTCTTCACCTGGACAGACTGGTAAAGATTTCACCTTTCTGAAGGGGTGTCACCTACTTGCATCAGCTTGAATCACTTTTGCAGGTGCTTCTGCTAACCCAGGGGTGGACAAAACATGACCTGTGGGCCAGATCCAACTCACCAAGGGATTCCATGTGACCTGTGGCAGGTCTCTCAGTCCCACCTGGCTCAGGCACAGGGGGCAGCCAGGGCCATGGCTCTTGTGGCCAGTCATGTTGCCCAAGGCCTGCAGTAGGGAAAGGGCAGCATGGTGGCTGGACTCAGCTTCCTGGCAGCCCCTGTGGCAGCAGGTTGCTCTGCCTGGCTGCTGCTGACAATCTGTCCTGCATTTACCGCCAGAGGTGCCAGATGGAGTGGATGGGTGGGTGGGGTCTCTTTGGAGACTGGTCTGGTACTCCTGAGGGCAGAAAATGATTGGCTGGGTGGAAGACGGCATTTGGGAGCAGGACGGGCAGACAGATTGGGCAGTAACAGGGCAGGGCCAGGGCAGAGCCATGATCTGCTCTCCACACATCCCTGTAACAGGTGGTGGTTCCCTGGGTGGGGATATACAGAGAGCAGATCATGGCTCTGACCCAGGCCCCTGCCCCACACTGCACCTGGTTTGCACTGTGGCTGCTTGTAGCCTGGCAGTATGGGGTGGCTCCGATAGATCATCACCAGATTAGGCCACCCTGTACTGCTGGGCTGTGCCACTCTGCAGCCGCATTGTACTGGGGCTCCCTGTGTGCACCTGTGCTGGGGTGGAGGTAGCAGGGGCCAGGTCATGGGCATCCCCCCTTTCTCCCCCCCCCTCCCTTCCCTGCCCCCATTCATAAATGTTAGGGTCAGAAGGGTCCTCAATAGATCATTGAGTCTGACCCCCTGCATAGGCAGAAAAGAGTGCTGGGTTCAGATAACCCCAGCCAGATGATTGGCCTGGTCATTGTTACCACTAGGATTCTTTTTGCCAGAGACCCCCAAGGATTGACACAGCCCCTTGTCTGATTTAGTATCAAGTAAAATTTAATAGTAACCCATAAGCCTTTTTACAAATTTTCTCTCTGTAATATAACTTGATAAATGGTTTCTTCAGATGGTACAGTAATGGCTTTCAGTGGTAGGAGCCTCAGATCCTCTGCTGAGTGTGTGAGATGTTTGTTTCTGGATTGTCCGCTGCTCGAGCAAAAAGTCCACAGTTGGCACTGCCTCCCCATGACAACAACATGAACACAACGTTGTCACTTTGCTTGTCCACTACCTTCTTTAACTTTCTCATCCCAAATTGTCCAGTCCTCAAGTTCCTTATCTCATCTTTTTAGATAACTTTAGATACTCCAGTCCTATCCCATTTTTGGTTTCATTTCCTTTTAGAGAAACTGGTGTACCTCGTTCACCCACTGTACCAGTCACAGCACTCGCTTTTCCCACTGCCTTATGAGGCACTCTGTACAATTTTACTGCTTAGTTCCAGGAAGGCCTAGATTCTGGTCAAAAGCCCTAACATAACGCAGTTTGCCCACCATGGTCATGATCTGTCAGGGCTGCTCTGTGCTGTCAGGCTGTGAGCAGCCACAGCACGAACCAGGTGCAGTGTGGGGTGGTGCAGGGCCAGGGCAGAGCGGCAATCCACTCCTTGCATGTCGTTGCCCACAGAATTGCCACCCATCACAGAAATGTGTGGGGAGCAGATCACAGCTCTGCCCCAGGCCCTATGCTGTCCCTGCCCTGTGATCCCAGGCTTGCCCTCTTGCCCATCCTGCTCCTGGATATCGTTCCATGCCCACCTCTGGCCCCATCCCATCTGCTTAGTTGAGTGTGCTCTGCCCATGGGTGTCCCAAGCCGATCTCTAAGGAGACCTCATCCATCCACCCACTCTGTCCAGCACCCCACGGACTGGCCTGGGCTATTCCCCCCCGCCCCCGCAACCTGCAACAGCTCATCAAAACTCCTTAAGTGGCCCTCAAGTCCAAATAATTGCCCACCTGTGTGCTAATCCCCACATCATTTAATACAGCTATACCTAAGACCATGAATGCCACCAGTCCTTGCTGCTACTTTTCATTGATTGTTGCTGGTTCCAGGTTGCATCAGTCTATACTTTGCCTCTTTCTGTGTCCTGGTTTTGAGATATTCTTACTTTGTCCCTTCCTTTTTGAGCCTGTTAACTCCACTTCTTGCCAACTACTTTCATTTCCCACCCACTGTATTTGCACCCTGTGCTGTTCATATTTTAAATTTAAAAATGCTGATTACGTTGAGATGCACATCCCTGAATGTCTTGGCAAACTTAGTCCTACATCTCCTTCCCTCATCCTCTGTTTTGGCTTCCTTTACAGCCTGTTGTCATTTAAATGGCAAATTCTGTGGGGTGGTTTAACAGGGTGGTCTGTTCCTTTTAAGAGGGAACAGTTAGCTCTATTTGGAGAGTCCAGCTGCAGGGCATTTGGATAATGAGAGCGTGCCCCACTGGGAGCTTAACACCCCGGGAGAGTGAGCAGAAGAGGCAGGTAAGCTGTGGGCTAAATTTCTTGCTGTACAGAGATGCAAGGCTGCTGTGCTGGGGCCAGAGCCAAGGGGGTTCCCCTTCCAGTGTCCAAGACAGGACAGTAGGATTTTCATTAATTTGTTTTAAAACTTTTATGTGGGAGGAGCTCCTCAGATGACAGCAGCCTAGGCAAACAAGATGGTTTCTGGGGGGCTTTTTCCAGGTGCTACACTTTGGGTTCTATATAAAGAAGGTGTTTTTACATTTAGGTCACTGTTTTAAATCTGGTTACAATCAGCAGACATGGAAAGCCATTTCCATCTGGCTGCCATTCCTTGCTGTCATAAAATGACTGGCAGCCTCTTTATTGTTCCTAGTCGGAACATGACCCTATCATTGAAAGTGTTTCTAGGGGAATGAATACCTTCTTTGCTCAGGACAAGGATTGAATGGCCACGCGGACTCATCTCTTCCCCTTATAATCAGTTATTTTATGTTAGTGGATAAAGGTGATTGGCAAGACAGTGTGGAGGAGGTTCGTGTTGTCTCTGTCTGTTGTATGTCTTGTGTATTAGCAGGAGGTTGGACTGGCACTTGTTGTCAAAACCTGATTTGCTTTTAAAACAAATAGTTGCTGTTCTGTGTAATATGTCTTGCACACATCAACCTGAGATGCCTTTAGCTCCAGTTTTCATCATTCACGTTCCCTTAACTAACCAATTTCCTTCTTTTTCTTTCATCAGGTCAATTATGTCATCATTTTGGATGTACATCATGGAGGCAATTTTGTAACTACATGAAATGGTCAATTCCTGCCTTTCTTTATTTTTTGGATAACCTGATTATTTTCTATGTCTTATCCTACCTCCAACCAGTAAGTATATATGTACCAAATAAGGTAGCATTAAATGGGACAAGGCTCACTTTTTTGAAGGTTCATACCAGTTGCGGGTTTGTGCTCCCATAGCTGACTTGCATAAGCATTTCATTTATGATTATTGTTTATTCCTTCAACCCACCTGACTTACAGCCCTCTTTTTAGCAACCAAATGTGAAGAATCCCTTTTATTTTCTCCTGCTTGACTGATTTTTACAGGTAGAATTAATAGTTTCAAAGAGATGCCTGTCTTGGTTCATCAGCCTTTTTCTTCTTTTCAGACCAGCATTTCTGTTCCCCACTGTTTTTTTCCAGAAGGCTGAGTTTTAAGACTTATTTCCTACAGAACTTCTATCACTGATCTTTTTAAAGTATGATTTCATATAATGGCTTATACATTTTTCTTTCTTCCATTCTGTGCCAAGTAAATCTCAGAAGCTTGCGAGCATTGTTAGGTCATAATCATTAGGTTGACTGATACTTGCTGAATTTCTCCAGAGGACCTGAATTCATTCTTTATATATTTAGAAAAAAAGATTGTGTCTTCATGCTTTCTATTTAGAGCTGGGATTATTTATTTGGTCCAAGTGTTATTACTTGAACAGCTTGTTAATATTGACAAACTCTGAAGTAAATGCTGTGAAACATGCATGCATTCCATTTGCATATAGAGTACACTGAAAATACTTCAGAGTAAGCAGGTCATGTCTGAACCCTAAGTTGTGATTATCTCATGTTTCCATGAAAGCTGGTTTGAGGTTAGTTTGTGAAGCAAAGATGAAATATAAATGGAACCTTTGGTAGTTCATCCTCTCCTGGACCTGTTCTGGATTTATCAATTTCAATTGCAAATATTTTTCTTTCTCACAAATGGGTCTAAGGAAATTATGCCCCCAATAGTTTATTATTATTTTTTAATTCTAATTTCACAAGTCAGGAAATCAGATTTATTAAGCTGCACTTTAACCTCTTGTATGGATACATTGGACCCAGGGGCTTTGATTTACAAGAGAACAGATCACTGGCAATGTGACCAATTATTTGGTAAATAAGGTGTTCGGCTACAACAGAAAAAAAGCAGCACTTTCTTTTTGCTAATTGCAGAGTTAGTGTTGAGATTTTAACGACATAAGGCAAAAAGGGTTTCAATATTATTTTAAGTAATTACCTAGCTAGCTGGATATAAACTTACTATGTAACAGAGTAATTTTTCTTTTGAGGGTCCCGTTGCAGGGAGGTATTGAAAATTAATTAATCTATGTAACATTTTTATACATATCACTATTCACTAAGAAGGCTCTGGAATTTAACAGTAAATATATTTAATTAAACTCTTAATTTTTAGAAATTCCTCTGTTGCTGTTCTAGTTCATTAGAGATGCAACAGAACACACCATTCTTAGATACAGGGCAGTGCAAATAGCAGACATGCTAGCTCCTTTGCTATTCACAGCGATCCAGAATAATGCATTCTGAGATGCATGTATTTATCGACAGCCTGGTTAAGTGAACACAATAATCTAATACTCCTTTGCAGTTCATCTGTAAAAAGCATGGCCATGATGCCATGCTTAGACACCTTAATGGGAGTCCAGTTGCTTTCTAGCTGAATGAGACTGAAAAGACTTTGGAGACAGAAGGCAATGGCAAATCCCTGTGAGATTCTGAACTTAAAATGCAGTGGTTCTAAGCATGCTTCTGCTCTGAAAAATGGTATTACACAGTTCCCTTGCTGTTTATCAACTCTGCTAGATCAATTTTGCTCAGCTTTAGTGTAAGACAGTGTTGTTTTTATCACTAGCTCCCCTTTGGATTTGAAATAATTTGGAGTCTTTCCATTCTGTGCTTTGTCACAGTTAATGAATTTCTGTTAATTAGTAAGCTGCGCTAATTAGAAGCGGCCATGTATCACATGTATCATTGTCGCTGCATGTCCCTGCACTGAAAAAATGTCAGCGGGGTGGTTTGAAATATAAAGTTCATTGGACACGTTTTATTTCAAAGAGCACTGCTGCCATTTTGTCAGCACAGAGATATACAGCGATGGTGATGCACAAGACTGCTAGAGCGCTTCAATTTCCATACTCCAGCAGACTCAGTTGAGTCTGTTCTGATGCGCTGGATTTTCAGTGCATCAGAACAGGCTCCCTGCATGTGTATAGGAGCCCTTAGTCTTCAAATTATGCCTTCAGTTAGTTATATCTGTGCCACAGCACTTGCTGTGCCATTGATAGACCCAGTTAATTGGGTGATTGAGGCAGAACACACTCCCAGTAAAAGCTGTTTTTTTCCATTGTAAGCCAATCTCTTAGTATTTCTTTAGTGTTTGTTTTCTGGCTGCCTAGGAGCCGTGGTCATAGGATAGCAATGCAGTCTGTGACCACGGGAGCAAACCTGTAGATTGAGACAGTGCCATTTTTAGGCAGTAGACCTGTGCTTTTCAATTTCTTTCACATGCTTGAAAGCTCTGGCATTGAGATCTTGGAAGCATCATGAAGGTAAAAGAATTACCTTGGCCCACGTCTGTTATCCAGTGTTCCCATGTCATGGTGACTGTTCGTGAAGGTTGCTCACACTGATGTCTGATCCATTGCTCTCTGAAATCAAGAGCCGTTTCAACACCTCTCTAGGCAACAGCAAAGCCTGCCTCTCAAAAGAGGATTTAGCTAGGCTTTATGCACCATTTACATCTTCAACATGGGCCACAAATGTCTTTTAAGGAATTCTGTGTTGTCCGCCCATTAAGTGCATCTCACCTGAAGCAGAATTTTAGTGCCAATGCGGCCAGTTTTTTGCTGTAGCACATCCTGGGAGGTGACATCTGTGAGGGTGGATCTTGTTGGACTACATTTGAATTGTAATTTTGTTCCCTGTGCTCTTTTTCTAGGCTCTGGCTGTATTGTTCTCAAATTTTGTCATTATAACAACAGCATTCCTATTCCGGATAGTGTTGAAGTAAGTTTCTATTAAAGCAAAATGTTTAGTGTTTCTTCTGTCATTCAACTGGAGAAGTTTGTTGCAATCCTCCTCTTTGTAAAACAGCTATCATTATTTTTAAAGCTTTTTATTTTCTAGTGTCTTTGGGACACAAGCCATAGGGATGGATAGTTTAAACTTACTATTAAATATGGAATGTGCCTTGTTTAGATCTCTGCAGATTTGGCAATTGTTCTTCTGTGATTAATATACAAATGGGATCATAACTGTGTAGTTTTTATGTGGCCTCACTAGAGTTGTGGTTGTTCGGTTGCTAGAAGTGTGCCTTTCCATATGTTAGTGTGGTTATTTTCCTTTTTAAGTTTATCTTTGGTTCTGAAATTCTTGAGTTTGCATTACCTCTTTCAGGGACCATTGCAACATGCTTCTGTTATTATGCTTAAGTTACTGACTCCATTTCAATATTAACTGTGAATTTATGGAGTGTTATACTCCTGTATTCAGGGGTATAGGTTGTAGCTGTGTTGGTTTAAGGACACAGGCAGACAAGGTTCTTTGGGTAAATATGATATCTTTTATTAGAGCAACTCAAATAGTTGGAAAAATTCTTCTTAGCTAAGAAGAATTTTTCCAGTTATTTGAGTTAGTTTAATAAAAGATATCAGATTTACCCCCAAGAACCTTGCCTGCCTATATTCCTGTATTGTCATTTTTAGAAAAATAAATGGAAAGTCACTTTCCTGAGGATTAATTGAACCAGATATTATTAGAGTTGCTAGAAATGGTCTCAAACATTTTTGTCAAACTGTTGAATTTGATGAGAGAGGCGATAATTTTTCTAAAGAAAATTGCTGTGAAAATCTTTGTCATGTTATTGACTGGTCATACATGATGATAAACAACGATTAAATACGTGGGAGAATGAGGTACAATAGTGTAGTGTAGAGATGTACTCAGTTTTACTGTGCCAGTGATGGGTTTTTAGTTTGGTCTGCTTAGTCAAATGAAATCATATTCTAAAAATGTAGGATTATGTTCTTTTTTTTTTTCTTCATATGTTATCTTGTTTGTTTCTCCTGTGTCTTCCCTCTCCTTAAAAATAATACTTTGCTTATTGAGGCTCTAAGGGGATGCATATGCTATAAGCTTTTACAAACCTCCCTATTTTTAACCAAAATGAGTTTTTGACAGTCTGATTAAAATGTTTAGTCCTCTGTTGTTTAGTTTTCAGTCTTTGTGATGTCATGATTTCATATGTTCTCCTATGGCCATCGTTATTCAAAGTAAATAAGACCATGAAGAATTTCTGAGACTAAAGAACAGCCAATATAATTTTGGCAGTCTTGCAGGCTACATCAATACTTCTGTGAGGAAAAGGGCACAAAAATTGGACTGACTTTCAGTGAAGACTTGCAAAAAAGGATTTCTTTGAATACACACACACACACACACACACACACACACACACGTATGTGTGTTTGTACATGCACACATACATGCACACATATGTATATAAAAATAAAATCACCTAATCGCCTGCCCAGAATTCTCACTTCTGCGCCTCCATCACAAGTCAGGTAGGAGCTCCCCTTGCTGCTATCTGGCATGTGGGTTCTTTGATGCCCGAGCTGATAACTCAGGTAAAACCCTGGCCCTTGCAGTCAGCCTTTTATCATTGCCTCAACAAAGGCAGGACTTTTCACTCTCTGACCAGAGTTGTGTATGGTGTAGCAGTTTCCAGTTTCGGCACCTTATTTGTTCTCCTCACATTTAACCTCTGTCACTGAACTTGTAACCAATACGAATTTGGGGGGTTTGGGCTGCTTTTTTTTCTCACAGACGGCAGCTCTCCTGGGTGCAGTGGGCCTCGTTGCTGATTTTGTTCCTGTCCATCATAGCTCTGACTGCTGGGACCGGAAGCCATCAGAATGGCTTGGCTGCCCATGGATTTCATCATGACATGTTTTTCAGCCCATCAAACAGCTGCCTTCAATACTCCAGGCTCGAAAGAGAGTGCTGGGGAAGGAGTAACTGCACAGTATCTGGGCTTTTTCCCACCTTCAGGTGGAACGTCACTGCCACCACGGCAGGAGCTTTGAAAACCCTCCGCCTTGGCCTGGGCCACCTTCTCATACTAGTGCAGTGCTTCATCTCTGCTCTGGCCAATATCTACAATGAAAAGATTCTGAAAGAAGGAGACCAACTCAGTGAAAGCATTTTTGTGCAGAACAGCAAACTCTATGTATTCGGGGTGCTGTTTAACGGGCTAATCCTAGCCCTGCACTCTGACTACTACAGGCAGATACAGTCCTGTGGCTTGTTTTATGGGCACAACACCTTCTCCATAGCCCTCATTTTTGTCACAGCCTTCATGGGACTGTCTGTGGCCTTCATCTTGAAGTTTCGAGACAACATGTTCCACGTCATGACTGCCCAGGTCACCACAGTGGTAATCACCACTGTGTCGGTCATAGTCTTTGACTTCAAACCTTCTCTGGAGTTCTTCTTGGAAGCTCCTGTGGTGCTTCTCTCCATATTTATCTACAATGCCAGCAAACCACCTGGGCAAGAATACGTTGTTCAGGGGGAGAGGAGCAAACTTTTCAGTGGAGACATGTGGGAACGTTCCAGTGGGGTAAGGCTTTTAAGATGCTTGTTTTTCTCTGTCAAGCTGACTGTTCAGATGATTTGCTACACCTGTGGGTAGCACTTGTGATTCAGCCAAAATTGTCATGTTAATTTAAACTCTATAAGCTCACACTCAGTCTTTTAAATAGGTTAGTCCCTATTTTAGCTCCATACTAGTGTTGTTTGCAGTTCCTGTCTTCTATCCCAAGGCCTAGCTGAGGACCCTGCCTTCCCCCTCTAATCTCAGGTGATCTTGCAGGCACTTTAGCTTGAATTAACCTTTCTCCTACAGTGTTTGCAACCCAGATACCCCCACCTGCTCATACTGGTACATGGGAACTGATTATAATCAAGTTGAAATCAAGTCTGTTTTTACCCCTGGAGCTCAGCCAATTGCTGAAAGTAGATAAATAGTGTAAATGGAATAAAGTAGATTGGGTGTTAACATTCTTCCAGTTTTAAAAATCTAAGATATTTCAAGAAACCCAGGTAAAGTTTTTTACTGTAAGAGTTTTAACATGATTTTTCCGCTATACTTTTTGCTCTTTGAATAGTAATATGGGCATTAAAATTTGGGGAAACCTTTTTATGGAAGGAGCTTGCTCACCCATCTTACATTTAGGTGAAATGAGAAATAAGTCTGAGATACAGGTGGGAGATGGGCAAGATTCCAGAAGACTGGAAAAGGGCTAACAGTGCCCAACTTTTAAAAAAGGGAAAAAGGAGGACCCAGGGAATTAAGGACTGGTCAGTCTGACTTCAGTACCCAGGAAGTTATTGGAGCAAATTTATAAAGAAGTGAATGTGTGCACATCTAAAGGAAGTGATCACTAGCAGCTGGCGTGGGTTTGTTAAGAACAGATCATGCCAAACTAACTTAATCTTCTTTGACAAAGTAACTAGTTCTGTGGATAAAGGGCATGCAATGGTCACACTGTACAAGGACATTAGTAAGGCTTTTGGTAAACTCCCATACAACTTTCTCATAAATAGGGACCTACCAAAATTGCAATTTTGTGGATATTGCAAAATCCAGCATTGCCTGCCAAATCCATGAAGTCCGTGGAGGGGTGAGGGGGGGAATCTTACTGGAAAGTGTGCTGTAGCAGCCTACTGGGGTGGGGAAGCGGGGGTCTGCCCGCTCAAGGGGCTGTTGGCGAGATGCCTGCCTCCCACCTCTGCCCCTCACCACTGATTGGCTGCAAGGGCTGTTTGTCATGCGGACCTGCCCTTTTCCACCAGTCAGCAAGGGGCAGGGCCACATGCCAGGCAGCCGTTGCAGCCAGTCAGTGGTGAGGGGCAGAACCACCAGGACCCCTCAGCTGGAGACGTGTGGGGGGAGGGAGGGTGCTGTGTTCCACCCGCGCAATGGCTGCTGGGCTCTGTGTTCTGCCCATGAAATTGGGGCGGGGGGACAGCCGCCCTGAATTTGGTAGAAACTGAACTGGAGAGATGTGGACTAGATAAAATTTCTATAAGGCAGATACAGAATTGACCCAATAATTGGAAACAAAGGGTAATTCTAAATGGATCAATGTCAGAATGGTAGGAGTTTTAAAGTGGAGTTGCATAGGGGTCTTTCCTCGGTCCAGTACTGTTTAACATGTTTGCTAATGATTTGGTTGCCAAAATAGAGAGGTTCCTGATCAAGTCTGCAGATTAAATGAAACTGGGAGATATTGAAACACTTGGGGGAGGGATAGGAGTAGATTCACAAGGATCTTGATAGATTGGAAAGCTGGGCTAGAGACAACAGGATTAAGTTCAACACAGATGTATGTATATTATGGCCATGTTCTGTGAGCAGCAGGGGCCAAAGTCTGCATGTAGCCCTGGGAAATTTAATTTAACCCTGAAAGTGGGGAGTAAATGTTTCCTCACCATTCCATACTGTGCCATTGCTGAGTGATGGTTAACAGATATACAGATAATGTGTATAATCACATGTTTGTGAAATCAGGCATGTTTTAGACCATGTGCTTAATCAACTGTGGGGATGGGGGACAAATTATTCAGCACCTCTGTGTCCAGGAAGAAAGAAGTCTCCATGCAGGAAGAAGCATATCTGTTAATACAACTGCATTCACTGGACTAGGGAAAATGAAAGTAGCCCAACGCAGAATGGTGAAATATTTTTTTCAATTAAAAACAAATCTGGGGACTTTTCCTCATGAATAGCTGTCTGTTCTATCCAAGACAAGGGTTTAATGTAAAAGAGATTTAAAACACAAGCCCTTGATTTCACAATTATGGCTGGACTGCTTCAAAATAAGTGTTTCTTGTGTTCTTGGCAAAAGGAAAATTTGCTCATAATTAACTGTTTTTTATTTTTTGTTTTTCCCACCCCCTTCTGGGTCCTGTAGGATGGAGAGGAGCTTGAGAGACTGACCAAAGCAAATAGTGATGCTGATACTGATGAAGATGCCTTCTAGCCTAGGGTGGTACAGATGAGTGCTGGGCAGTCTTCAAGAGAGCAGCTTGAATGCCCTTCAGAATGTGGAAGAGTCCTTTTTTACTGTGCAGAGCAATTGAGAATATTTGTTTTTTGGTGGTTTCAGGGGAGAGGTGATGGTGGAGTTTACTGTTTTCAAGTTGTGCCAGTAACTCAAACACAGCAGGGTAAGTTTCAGGGTTGGAGGTGATTACAAATGAGTATAAACCCCATGATGTACCAGAAGTAGGAAAGGAACACTGTAGAATCACTAGCTTGATCCATGTAAATTGCAGTGTATGCTGTATTCACCTCTTGCATCAGTGTAAATCACGGGCTAAGCGCAATGAAGTCAATGTAAAGGGGTGGAGAATATGTGGCCCTTAGTCTTATTGATCAGGATGATCCAAGAGCTGAGTGTCAGCCCAGCAATTTGAAAGTAAAGGCGGAGCACTAGTGTTCATGTGCACCGTAGTGACAGTGTTGACTCCCCTCCTAGGCAAAGGTCCTCATCCTACAAACATTCTGTCAGTGTTGATCCTGGTTCACCCTCAGTTGCTCTGTGGTTTGGCCCCCTGACATCGTCGTGTGCCATCAGCATGTGGAACGTTGCCTAAGCTATAGGTACCCTTATATCTGAATTTGTATTAACATGTTTGTTAGTGTCATGTCCTTCTGTTCTTTTGACAAATGGTTCCATAGCAGCAGAACCAGTTTCATCACCATTCCAATAGCTTTCGGGAGTTGCTGAGCATCTGTTATGTTACTACAACTTACCAACTTACAAGCACTTGTGGTCTATTGGTAACGTGACTGGTATAGCCGATTGGAAGACCAGCTTCCCTGCTCATCTGAAATCTGAGGGGCTTTTTTATTTTTTAAAATGGATCTTGTTGCATCTTCCTCTAGTTTGAAAATTCTTATGCCTTGTGTGTCTCCCTGGAATTATAGTTTGTCCATTGCAGTACATTGGAGAGTTCTGTTCTATGTCACTGGAAATGAAATTATGCTGAAACCGTATTTCACTGTTTTGTCAATACAAAATAATGACTTTTAAATTTTAAGGAAATTGGCAAGAGAAATTTGGCCCCAAAAATATTTTTTGTACAAGCTTTTAAAAATGATTCTGAAATTTCCATGATCTTGAAAAAAGGAATCAAGTGTAATCTACAGAAAACCTGTATATTTTTATGCAGTGTTTGTGGCACAGAGCTCCAGTGCATGGCCTCTGATAATTACATTGACTGGAGACTGTAGCATAATTTGGCCAGGCTATTCCTTGTGTCCATACTTAGAGAAATGGAAGAAGAAAATGCTGTGAATTATGAAAGGCACATTGAATTATGGAAACAATTCCTGTTAACATTGGACAACATGGTCAGGAAGATTGAGCATCTCCTGAGGTCTATTTTTTCTACAGGTTTGGCCATTTTGCCCAGATCATTTTCATTTTAACTTTCAACCCAAGTTACCCTGTTCATACAACAGAAATAAAAATACCATTAACAACCTCACAGGAATGTCATGAGGATTAAGTGTTGAATTTGAGTCTCTGCACAACTCTACAAACACTCCATTAAGTGTTATTTTAATAATTAAGTTATTACTGATACCACAGGTAAGGAGACCTGTTTACAAATATGGAGGCAAATTCACTGCTATATTCTGGTTGCTTGACAGCATTGTGGTTATGTAGAGTAGCCATGAACCCAGTTTAATCAGACAGTTGCTCTGAATCTGCCTCATTTGTTTTAAACTAATAGTGTATATTGAGACAAGCCATTTGGCTTAGGGGGAGGTATTGTTCTCTATTACAGGGATGCCTTTGTAACAAACATTGAGTTTTACATGTAATTTATCAGACCTAATGGTGAAATAAATTTGAATAAATTAAAGTATGAATAATAAATCCACAGGCTGACAGTGGTCCTGATTCTGATTAAATCCCAGCTTATGCTTGCGGGAGGAGGGGCTGGATTTGTCATGCCTGTGCATGTGTCTCCTTGCTTTTTCAGAGGTCCTCATTGATTTAGTAGGATTGTTTAGTGAAAAGTTGGGGTCTAAAACTGAGCCTTGCACATAAAAGTCCCATTGCTGTGTATACATAAGAACATATGCAGTGCCATACTAGATCAGACCAATGGCCTGTCTAGCCCAGTATCTCATTCCCAACTGTGGCAGAAGTAGATGCTGTAGAGGGAGAGCATTGAACTAGATATCTCCAGAGTGGTCTATGCCCTATTCAGTACCCTCCCTGTCATCCATCATTACTGATTTAGAGATGCCAGAGGAAACATCTCAAACTGCTCTGTTCCGTGACCATTAATAGATCTATCATTCATTAATTTATCCAGTCTCTTTTTGGACCTGGCTGTGCTATCTGCCTCCACCACCTCCTGTGGCAATAAATTCTACAAGTTAACTATGTATTGTGTAAAAAAGTACTTCCCTTTGTTAGTTTTAAACCTGTCACCTACTAATGTCAGGTGAGACCCTAGTTCTACTGTTCTTGGACTCAGTGAACAAGAGTTCCCTGTTCGCTTAGTCTACACCCTTCATGATTTTATAGATCTCTATCATATCCCCCCTCAGCCGCCTCCTTTCCAAACTGAAGAGTCCTAGCCTCTGATCATTTTGGTTGCCCTTCTCTGAATCTTTTCTAGTTATACTACCAGGACCTCCTTTTTGAGGGGTGGAGACTAAAACTGCACTCAGTATTCAAGATGTGGGCACACCATGGATTTATATAATGGCATGATGATGTTGTCTGTTTTGTTTTCAATTTCCTTCTTAATGATGACTAACAACAGGTGCAAGTCACTTGTATTGGAATGAGCCCTGTCACTAGGCCATACTAAAGGATGCAGCAGCCAGCTATTGGTGTGTTTCTCAGAGGTTGAAGGCAATCCCGCTGTTTCCCTTGTGCTCCACAATCTACCCCAGGCATCATGTACTAATCACGTATGAATACATATCCTGTTGGTGGTTGATTGCTGTATTAATTAATACTGACCTGGTTAGTTCATTGGTCCATCAAATATGGTAGCTGCAGGCAACACCTGCTAAGTTGCATGTGGGATTTCCCTCCCCATCCCTACAGGAACCAGCTTCTGAACTGCATATTGTAAGGTTTGGTTTTTAAATTTTTTTTAAGGCTCAGACTAGTATGAATTCAGGAATAAGGGCCCTATTGTGGCACTTGGTTCTAGCCCACCTTATTTACAAAGCATTGTAATTATGAAGTACATTTCTTTAGAGAAAAGATAGAGCAGGAGATTCCATTCTGCTGAGAGAGCAGTCTATGGAGGCTTTATCATAGCATGGCTGGAGGAGGAGGTGCAGGGGGGCTTAACAGACAGGAAGTGGCAGCATGAGAAGAAGCAAAATGCAAGCAATACAAGATAATGGACGTAGACAGTTTGGATGACAGCAGAAGTAGATGGAATAGTCATGAAGGCCCTTGAGAGAGAGGTACATGAGTGTCTTGCAAAACTAAACTGAGGCCAGAGTTTTATTGGGACTGGCTGGTACACCCATGTAACTTCTTTCTCACTATAATCCTTTGAGATCCATGTAATACATCTTGCATGCAAGGGAAGAAGGAACAATCTGAACATGGGACTGATCGTTTCAGAGCAGCTTTTTGGATAAATCAAAGAACAGGGAGAGAAGATGCAGGAAAACCAGAAGAGGGGTTACAGTTAATAAATAAATGAACTAAACCAAGAATTGGGAGAACCCTAATCCAAATGGTTAAGTCTAATCATGTTTCTGTAGCCCTCACTAGACTTTCCTTCAGGATAATGGCAAAATAAGTTGAAGCATTTAACTTCATGCTAGCTTTCTTGTGACACTTTTCAGCATAAGATGTGATTTACCCCCTTCAGTTTGAGTGGATACATTTGTCCGTGGCTGTGCGTAGCATTTTTAGGTGATGCTAATGAACTACCCTGGTCCACTTAAATGTGAGTGATTTCATACCTACTTACCTTCTTGTTTGTTATCCCAGGGTGCTCAGAGGGGTGGTTAGTCATGATTAAAACTGCGTCCCTTGGTGTGAGTTACTGGGCTGTTTTAGGGAAGGAAATGTGTGCCCAGAAGCTACCATTTCGTTCCTATTCTTCCCTTTCTCCAGTGAGGGAACAGTTTGCTGCTAAAGTGCCAGTAGCAAATTACTACTTGCAGTCTTGCTGTAGTGGCTCATCTCTGCTGGCCATTGCCTGAGGGCATAGAGTCAACCCTTGGTCCTGAGAGCACAGTAAGTATATAGTGTCCCTTGGTCCTGCATTCCTGGAACATGTCAGGCCACCCCTCTCCAACCTTTTTCCATGCATGTGTGGGCCACATTATGATGGTAAACACCTAGATGAAGAGTAGTATGCATGTAAAAGCACTATTCAAATGCCTCTATATAGATTTTCCTCTGGGAAGAACCTTTCTCTGGCATACTCATAGAATCATACAAAAAAGAAAAACGCCCAAACTTATGGTTGTGATTTATTTAGAAGGTATCGCTTTACAAGTGACACTTAAATGTGAAACTAAACAACCAATCTCATTCTTTGCTATATTTTTATGGTAGCTTGTTAACAGAGAGAGAATCCTGCTAGCTTGAATCTGTACAGAACTTAATAGGAAACATTTAAATGCAACTTCCAGCCCTGATCAGAAGGAGACTGCATGTAGGTAAATCAACTCAGCTATCTCCACTGCCAAGTTCAGCCCTAATGAAAGCCTTCCTGTTCACTTCAGATGAGCTGTACAGGACTATTAGCAAGGCTGTGTTGAATGGGAGAGAGATAGGTACAAAACATATTGGCAGGAGGGAAGCAGAAATATTCTGTGCAGCAATACGGACATAAATTTCATCCAGGTACAGGAAAGGCTTTGAATGGGCTCATAAGAAAAATGTGTGTAAATTGGCCAGAAGTAAGCAAGAAAGCACCCTTGAAATGGTTTTATAGAAGTGTTAAGATACTATTGTACAGCTGGATGTCTCAGCCATGAATTTTCAGTGGAAGCTCTTGCATATCTTTCCCAGCTGGAAGGCAGTTTTGGTTTGTTAACAGATTCATGTTTTGTGCATGGGTCTTACCCCCTGCAATAACTGTGCTTGTGTATTCATACTAGTCTCCATCATATCACCAGTTTACCTCCAAATCCATAACCACATTCTGTTTCCCTCACAAAAGATACCGGAGTGCTGAATGAAAGAACTGGCTGAGCAGAAGGTTCACTGTCTGCCACGTGGCTCTTAGCAAATAAGTTGGACAGGGAGAACAGCCTGACTGAGACTCTGCCAAGCTGTTATTGAGAGCCCAGATTTACAAATGTTTCAACTTAAGAGCTGTTGAAAAATGTTTGGTTCCTCATTCAGGGTTGAGGAAATAGTTCTACAAAACCAACTTTGAAGACAGATGTGTTCATCTTCCCTTTGTTTAAAAAGTATTGGTTAAAACAGCACCGTGAATCCAAGCACAACAGCCTATTACCAAAAGGAGAACCTCAGTGAAAACAATCAGTTTAGACCAAAACCCAAATCCCAGGAACAGCGCAACTATCTATAAAATTAACAACTATGAAAGCATGGCTTTTAGTTGATTAAGGCTGTGTGATGAATGGGTGAACATGGCTCATTCTCTGCTTTTTCTGAGGGTGGTGCCCCAGTTAAGGTTGTTTGTAAGACTCAAACTACAGAACTTACAATGCTTCAGGATTTTTTGTTTTGGGGAAGGTTGAATGGTTTTGTAGGATTTTCTTGGCTAAGTAAAGCATAGATTCTTTCAGCCCTAGTTCCTCAACAAAGTTTTCTGATGGGGCCTATCAGAAGGAATCCTTGTAAAATTCAGCCCCATTTTGGATTCCAAATGATCACCTTCAGGGTGCCAAGTTGTTCAGAAATGGGGACTTTTTGGCTGGGCTCCTTAACAAGATGGGAGCTTAACACCAAAATTTAGACCAAGAGTAAGTCGCCTTACTGGCATAAAACAAATTTTACTTGAAATCCCTAGGCAAATATAAAGATCTTGCCTATTTGCTTCAAGTAGATTTTTTCTTTTGATACATTTATTCCTTTCTCTCTCACCGAACATTGATTTTATTGATCAGACCTTTAAAACAAGCCATAATCTAGTGTCATTCACTAGGCACTTCTGTAAATAGTCATTTAAAAAACACAAAGACACAAAGGTTTTTAAGCTAATACCTAAAAATGCCACCTCCTTCTCTGTTTGTCTAAAGGAATTCCTTGCTAGAGGAACAGCTGATATTCCTTACTTCTGGTTCTGCCTTTGGCCAAGGCAGGTAAGCAATTGACCATGGATACACTGAAGCAATCAACACTTATTTTCTTAAGCTGAACCACAGGACCTCACAGGCTTTCTTCTAGATATCTTTTAATTCAGCTAATTGCGTTTATCATTCTCTTCTGTCTTTCTTCCACATCCCCTTCCCTCTCCCTGCTCCAGCCCCTTCAGATACTGTACTGCTGTATGTACAGGCACTTGGAAGGTGGACTGACACAGCTGTCAGTCTTCACAAGATGGGTCCTTCAAGGGACCTTCTTCCCAGTAAGACCCAGTCACTTTTCCCTACCTAGAAAGCTGAGTCCTCAAACTGCGCCTTAGGCTGACTTGCCCTCCTAGCACTAGAGAAGCCAAATCTAAATCCTGGCTGGGCACCATGTGCTGCATGGCAGTGTTAATCTCTTCCTGTGCTCACTAGCCTGGCCTAGAATAATGTACAGGACATGGTCTTTTGCAATTGATTTTCTAAGGGAAGCACTTGGTTTTCAGCGAAGCCCTTCACTTACCTAGTTCTCTTCTCATCAGGACTGGCGCAAAGAGGCTCAGTGACTAATTTAACATCACACAGTAGGTTGTGCTTTGGCTGCCTGCTCCTCTATTTTTCTACTGTATTGGGGTGACCACAGATCTCAGTAAGAAAATGCTACTGAGTATGTTCATATGAATGATAGGTGCTGGCTGAATAGCAATTCAAAAGATTCACAAACATTTAGGCAAAAATACTGTCTTAACTTTGTTGAGAGCAAGAGGAACTCGTAATATAGCTGGACAATTCCTCACACTGTTTTGATTAGCTCTAGAGTTGATCATAAGAGAAGACATTTTCAGAAAAACATCCTTACAAAGAGCTGATTGAAAAGCAAATGTAAACATTAGGGAAAACAAGTACAAGCCTTTTCCTGCTGAAAGTCAAATTTTTTTTTTTAGTCATCTGTAATCCAACCCTACAAATTACAGCTTTAATTTAAGCACAGCTCTGACAAGCACGGATGCAACTGTCATGTGCAAAGGACACAAGAGAACAACATCACTATTTAAAGGATAAACTGGCATGGTTTG
>NW_017729034.1:3012746-3037581 GCF_001723915.1 Gavialis gangeticus
GGAAAAGAAGTACAAGCCTTTTCCTGCTGAAAGTCAAATTTTTTTTTTTAGTCATCTGTAATCCAACCCTACAAATTACAGCTTTAATTTAAGCACAGCTCTGACAAGCACGGATGCAACTGTCATGTGCAAAGGACACAAGAGAACAACATCACTATTTAAAGGATAAACTGGCATGGTTTGTGGGTTAAGAGAACTTTTCACTGTATTGTAACAAATCCTCTAACAGCCTTTACATTTCCATTTTGGAAGGTGATGAATGGAAGTTGGTAAGTGCAAAGCTGGTTTGTCATAAGAGATGTAGTCTTTTTATGCAGTCAGATATTCTAAAAGGATTTAAAGAAAATTCTTTTAAAAAATTTTCCCTATACTTCTTTCCTAAAATCTTGTTATGTGGGAAATTCTTGTGGTGCAATCCTCTGCAGGTCTTCATCAGCATGATACGAAATTCTTATTTTCCAATAAATATACTCTGTTTTTCTCTTTGAAAAATAATATAATATATATATATATATATATATATATATAAAAGCGTTACAATGTCTATCACACAGTTTGTGTCCTGCCTACATTAGAATGTCCATGGCCAAAGGGGGAGAACGAGAAAGATTTGTTGTGTTTAATACAAGCAAACAGCAATTGCTGATGCCCTGTGGTTACAAGGGGTTAAACACATAAAAGTGTCTGAATTGCTTAAAGCATGAATACTATGGGTTTGAAATATTTCACTGTAAAGGCTGGTGCATTTTCAAGAATTTAGTCCTCCGATTGACTGTTGAAAGAGAGAGACATGGACATTTAGGCAGCTTGGGAAGAATTTCCATGTCTGGGCGCGCATAGTTGGATATATTAGGAGGAGGGCTGGGGTCAGTCAAAGGTTAAGTTTTCTTCAGTATGGATATCCATGGTGGTAACTTTCATGGTGACGGTAGTCGTCTTGGTAACCTTCCTGGTATCCCTGGTGATAGCTATGGTAACCATACCCACCGTATTCATCCTCTGGGCATCGCATGCCGAGTGACTGCTGAATGGTCATTTCCTGTCGCCGGAGCTGCATGGAATCGATCAGATCATACACGATGGCCATGGACCACATTGGGGAAGGGTACCAGGATTTAACATTTCCATCTTTCCCAACCAGAAGCATGGAGAAATACTCGGGGCTGATTTGGAAATAATTGCGGATGTCTTTCACGAGGTTGGCGGGGAGATCTTCTCGTTCAACACTGGAGCTCCCTAGAAAAGGAACAGAAGCAGAAACAAAGTTGGTACTAATGTAACTCCTGGCCAATCATACATTTCTGCCCATGTGGAGAAAGATTCCTTTTTGGCCTATAGAGGAATTCATTAATGCCTCAATGCAAGATGCTATATTGCACCTACTTTAGTCTGTCCACTAGATGGTGATGATTAACAAAGTACGTCCTCTTCCTTTTCCTTCCCATTTTACTGCTAAACTGCACAAGATCCTGAATATTTTAAAGATGTGTGAACCATCATCTTCAGAGAAAGAGCTTGGGGCCTTCAAGCAAAGGTCAACTGTCATTTGAGTGAAAAAATAATTTTTGTTTCAGCTGGGTGTTATCAATGCTGCTGGCTGCAGCCACTAGAGGGTGGTGCAGATTCATAGAATCACAAGGCTAGAAGGAGACCTCAAGGGTCATCATCATGCAACTACACAAGGCCTTGTTCAGAAACCATCCCAAAAATGCCTATGCAGTATTTCCTTGAAATGTTCCATGAAAGAGACTGCAGTTTCTCTAGGCAGCTCGTCCTCATAGTCTTACAGTAAGACAATTTTTTTCTAAAACATAATCCAAACCTGTTTTGTTGTAATTTAAGCCCATTGTTTCATCCCCACTCTCACTGGCAGAAAAAGAACAGTTCTCTGCCTTTTTTGTGACAAGTTTTTCAGACATTTGAAAACTATTATCATTACCCACTCTTAATCTCCCTTTCTCCAGACTAACCTCTCTCTCAATACACATGCATATGTGCATGTGCCCAACCTTCCACGCAGTTTGCATTGCATGCAAACACAAGAACATCACGTATGACTCTTTAAGGGAATAAAGAATGAAAGAGTCCTCCCTGTGCTCATCTTTATCTTCATAGATATAAAGCTCCCTGCCTTCAAGGTGTCCTCTAGGAGTGAGATTTCTTGTATAAAGCTCACCTGAAACAGGCTCATGGCACTAAGAGAAACCTAGCACTGAATATGGAAGGAGCCTTGAAGGAAGCCAAAGAGAGGCCTGTATAAAAGAGGTAGCTGAGTCTGTGCTTTGTTAGTCCTGCCGCTTCTGAATGTTGTAGAAGATAATGGAATAGGCTTTTGCCAGGGGTCAAGCAGAAGAATGCCTTTGACCTACTATACTTTTACTTCAGTGGGAATTGAGAATACCCCACACTTTGCAGGATCTGACCCATCCTTTTTATGAGTATCTCTTAAATAGAAACTTTATGAAACCTAGATAAAATAAGCTCTACTTGTAGTCATCTCATTTCACGTTCATTAATAGTACAAAATGCTGTGTAATTGTCCTTTGTGAATAGTAATTAAAGAACCGGAAATAATGTCTCACCATTGATGGGATATAGTTCTAGGACACCACTGATATCCTCTCCAAGTCCTAATAGCTTGAGAACAGTGATATGTCGCAGACCTGTGGAGGAACATGAGAGATTGTGGGTGGTACCATATGTCTTTATTCAGTTGTAGACCATTTTGTGACTTACAGTTGTACATTGCTCATCATTTTCCTAAAAAAGGAAGGACCTGCACTGCCTCTGGACATAAGTTACATTATTGTGTCAGAGGCAGGCAGCAATTAAGAAGCAGTCAGGTCTCAGAACTGACTCAGTAGTTTGAGAAACAGCATGGTGGTTTTCTAAGGATGGCTTGAGCACAGCACTGGATGTAAAGCAAATATATCATACTCTGTATCAGACCAGTGGTCTCTCTAATCCCAGCCCCTGCCAGGCCAGATCAAGCTACGAGTCCATTAAGGCTGATATTATTTCTCCTATCAAACTGGATCCTATCATATAGCTACCTAGAGACGTATCCTGTAGGATTAATCTGTTGGTTCATCTTAGTGTGTCACTTTCACAACCACTACCATCTAATACTTCCAAGAAGGGAGAATCATCTTTATTACTAATGACATGTTACTCCTGGCCAATCACACCCTTCTGTCTATGTGGATGAAGATTCCTTTCCAACCCATGCAGAAATTTGTTAATGCCTTGATGCCTGGTATTACTGTACATCTACTTTAGCTTGCAACACATATTGTCGCTCAGGAGATGCAAAGAGTAGTGAAAACTTAATTTTAAACCAACTCCAAGAAATAAGACACTGAAGAGAGAGACAGAAACCCACCAAAAGCATGCAAAGAAGCACGATGCTTTACTCCCCTCATGCATATAGTGCTTAGGCACAACATAAGCTGCAGCTTTTAAGTGGGATATTACTAGGTTAATACTGGGACCCATTTAGTTCTTTTTGGGCAGATTACTGGGATGTAGTCTTTGAGAAAAGATCTTAGTGGCACATAAAGGCACAGGCAGTGAGATGGGAGTCTGTATGCTGTAGAGGACCCTGGAAGTCACTGGTTTACAGATTCAGAAGCAAGAAACACTTGGAGACATATTGCTTGCTGAAAGAGATCCATTCAAGGCATGGGGGGAAAAAGGAGTGTCATGCCTTGTTAATTTGCTGGAATTCCTTATAGATGTTGCCAACTAAGGGGAGAGAATTCAGTGAATATTGGCTGTATTTCATTCTTATGGAAGTATTTTTAAAACTTCCACGTTGCACATTAGTTTGGCTCCCTGAGAATAAGAAGGCACTGTAGATGTGAATTAATGTAATGGTGTTATTAAAAAAGTGACATTGCACAAATCCCAGTTTATTCAAACATCACTTATATGTCCAAAACACTGGGCATTTCCTCAGTCATAGAAATTACAGTTCACCCACATGACAAATTTAGAACCTGCCTCCACAGCCCAGTCCAGACCTCAGAGTTTGGATCTTGGGGCTAAAGAAGAGGCCATACTCCTGAAACTTGAGCAGAGGTTTTGGATGTGAACTGATAGGGATGGGACAGGGGAAAAAGGCAGAGCTGGGGGATCTGCCACTGAGTGGATCCAGTCTATGGATTCTTTTCCAGTAAGGGCTATAGAGAGCCCCAAGAAAGTGCTGTTTGAGCTTTAGTGCTGTCATAGCCCCTCATGAAAATGCTTTGCTGGTTGGGGTAGGGGTAAGGAGAGAATAGGATAACTCTTAGGACGGTGCCCGTCCTAATGTTGAACAAGGTGGATTGACCGGCATCTATGGGCAGGTTGTACTCTTGTTGGTCATTTGTTGAGAACAACTGGATGAATAAGTCCAGCCTGTTGTTTCATAAAACTTTGGAAATGCTTGTCAGCTAAGAGATTCTAACCCCTTTCAAGCTTACATGAGGGATTTCAGGGGAGGCACTGGTGTGACAGGATTAGGTGGCAGAGTTTACTTTTGTGCATGCCAGAGGGCTACTGCATGCTGTCCCTACTGGGGTGGATACAGCAAACTTTTCAGCTGGACAGACCCCCAAAGACTGTCTAGATTTAGACTTGAGCCAAGGAACCTATTGCCAGATAGCACTCAGGAAGGATGTGGTTTTGGGAAGCAAGCATGTCCTGTCTCCTGACTTACCAAAATTACAGGCTTGCCCACTGAGGGCAGAAACCTGTTGGGAGAAGGCCCAGTCCTCATCGCTGGCTGCTGAGATCACCAGCAGGCGCCGTCTCCATCGCAACCTGGGAAGAGAAGGAAACACGTTACAGCAGTACCATTTCAAGCTGCTTGTGGGCGCTCCCACCCTGTTACTGGGCTGAGACTGCATTTCAGAAGAGAGCTGGTGGGAATTTTCTGACTTAGATGGGTTATTTTCCTTGGAAAATGTTGAGACTGAATCTGATTGCGCGAAAGGGCTGGTTTTGATGACTCCCCCACTTGATTTCTTTCTTCTTCTTTTTTTCAAAATGGGCAAAGTGTCCAGTTCAGCCAGTTTGTTTAAAAACAAGTTTAATTTTTTTATTTGAAATGTGGTTTTATTCATTTCAAAATTTTAGTTAATACAAATATGAAAAAAATAAAAAGGGCCTTAAATCAGAACATACTGAACACTTATGAACCCTCACAAAAGCTTGGCTTGGGATGTGGATTTGACAAGTGTGCATAAGCGGAAGGCTTGAGTGTTGTCTAAGCTGACTTGCCCATCCTATGTCTCTTGTTCACCTGCTGCCACCTTCTCATCTTGCTTGCTGTAACACAGTTCTGATCCTTCCAGCTCTCAAAGCTGAACTGCAGAATGACAATGAAGATCAAGCTAAGCCTGTTTTCCTACGGCTCTATTCTGTCTTAAGACGGCATGAGAGGACACTCAGCACTTAAGTACACTTTAAAAATGTCTCCCTACACGAGGTACTTGGGAACTTTCAAATCTGAATCCCAAGCCAAGCCTTTGTAAAGGTTCATAAGTGTACAACCAGTGTTGTCCTTCCTTGTTTTTCCTCTAATTGAAGATGTGCCCTGAGCTGCAATGTTCATATCCAGACCTTACCTGTCTCAATGTTCAGGGCACGTTCGGATCTGGGTGTGTGTTCCAGTGCCTAGTGTGGCAGTCTCAGAGATCTGGGTTCAAGTCTATGGGTTTCCTGTGAGATCTCAAACAAGTCATTTGGTCTCCCTGTACTTCAGTTGTGTATCTGCACAATGGGAATAATTGCTCAATCCATTAAAGAGTGTGAGATGCTCAGATAGTAGTGTAGGGGGCCATTTAAATACCCAAGAGGGAGAAAAATATAGAGTATTCATTAAATATAACCTAGCAGCCATTAATGAAGCAATGTTATGTGACTAGTCACCTCTGAAAACCAGCAAGTGTTCCATAGTCCATGGCCTGGGAGTCTCTGCTTTGGAGGAAAACAAGGAAGATATAATGTTTGGCACCCAGGTTTCATTTTGAACTCCCAATGTTTTATGCCATGTCCAAAGTTTTGTTCCACTTCATTTCAAATTCTCACACTTATCTTCTTTCTAGATGCATCTCACGCTGATCTTAAGCTTGCAACCCCAAAAGTCTTGGAGAAACATCTGCATTTTGGATTCTCAGCCAAATCTGACCCTCCAGATCTTAAGGTCTTTACCTGCTGCCATCTCTTGTTGATTAACAATGTTGAGAACTGCATTTATACGGGTTTATTACCATGCAAGGAAACCCATATTCAAATTATAAGATAAAGCTTGGATTTTGGTTTAACACAGGGTGTCTTTTCTTATAGAGCCTTTGACCTTGAGGAACAATCTACATTGTTTTATCCAAGAAGCATGGCAGGAGGGGGAAATATTTGTAATTGGGTCAAAAAACCTAAAGATAAGGTTATTTAATACTCTCAAAACTATGTACTTTTCTCCCAGAAAAGTACCTCTTCATCAGTATGAAACTAATTAGCTTTAAAGGCATTCACAGAGCTACAGGGATCTTTTTTAACAGGAAATGGTCTTTTAAATGGCTGCAGATGTTGCTCTAATGCAAAATAAACTGCCTTTTTGCAGCACCAACTCAATGCACATAGTGAACACTACTGTATTCAGCCTCACTGCCCCTTGGTGAAGTGGGTCACTATTATTAAGCCTTTGCTCTCTTAAGGAAAGGGAAATGCAAGTATGAGGAGGTAAAGTGACTTGCCCAAGGCCCTGGAGGAAATCAGTGGAAAAGCCAAAAGAGACCCCTGGGTTCCTGGTACCTAATCACATGACCTGGTGCCTGAACAAAGCTGAATTTATTCTAAGTATAAATGGCTGCAGTGCAGTGCAAAGCTTCCTGAATCCAGTCTCACCTCATAGGAGTAAATTTGAGATAGAATAGTTTGTCAGTATTTGGAAGAAGGGGGCAGTGTGAGGTCTCAAGAGTGGAGCAAAGATGCAGAGAAATATTATGCTATGCACACTTTAAAAAACATCTAAAAATCCCCTTCTGTGAAATTTTCACAGCAAAAAGACCAACTATGTTATAAGGATGGACATTCTGAAACAGCTTCTGTCTTTGGTGCTTACCATCTGGCTTTACCGACCAGGGCCTAAGTTGGCATGGAATGTGGCCCGTCTACTCCTGTACCTTGCTCCAATCTTTTTTTTAAAGATAATACTGTACCTGGATAAGAAGTTTTCCAGGGATTGTTTCTTATCTTCTTTGCAGACAATCCCCTCCTTTTTCTGCTTTTCCATGTCTTTAATTCGTGATTGGAAAGTGTCAATCAAATCAAACACAGACTTCATTGCTATAGGCACTTCATAGTATTGCTGTTCAGTAAAAAAGAAAGAGTAGATCAAAAGACAAGCAAGGCCCTTTTGCATGTATTATTGGTCTCCTAGACAGACAGGTGTTAATTCCTAGAGCTATACAATGAGACCTAAAAGAGAGAGATGGAGAAAAAAAAACTCCCTTGGATTTTGCAGAATCAGGTTGTGAGGAAATGGATTTTTCTTATGGATGCCAGCTTTACATGGCCGTCCATTAGGGCCAACTCATGTGTTAAGAGACACTGCATGCAACTTGTCATCATTAAATTACCTTGCAAGGTCATCCTACTGTCCTTGGACCTTGTGCAGCATCACCATGCTCGTGTTGCTTTATTGTATGGCAAACCTGGCTGTTTCAGGACACCAGGTGCTGCATTCTCCTCCTCTGGTACTGGCAGCTCTATGTTTATGACAGGCCTTGTGTTGTTAGCACACTATCACAGCATACAGCAAGGCTACCTCCTGCCACCCTCCACCTTGAAAAGATTAACTGTCCTCCCCTTCTGCTGAAATGCCCTCTCACTGTTCACCTTCTAGCTGGTGAAGCCTTCTGCCTCTCCCTCCTAGTCATGACAGATTCCTGAACCAGCCTCTCTTACATCCCTCTTGCCAGTCCTTGACATATTTCTGCTTCCCAATACCTTTCCTTTCCAGGCACACAGAGCCTTACCTTCACCTTCATGTCTGTATCTGTCAGCACCATGAAGAAGTCATTGTAGGTCATACCATATTCTTTCCTCAGCTCATTGATGAGCTGCTGGTCCACAAGGTCTTCATCCTCCACCACTTTCATAGGCTTCTCATTATCTTAAGAGAAGTAAAATGCCAATAAACATGGAATCACAAGTCTCACAGTCATTAACTTCATTGTATAAGTCTCATGAAAGGGGTGAAAACATCTCACAGTCTCTCTCTACTCAGCGAGGCAAAGATTTTCAAAAGGAACTTGTGTTTTTAGTGTCTTAGCTTTCAGATGCCCAAGCTGGGCACCCAAAATCAGAAGTCACTTTTGAAATCTTTTCAAGTCACTTTTGAAATACTTTATTTGAAGAATCTCAGAGCTCTTTGCAAATATTTTTATATGTAACATATGGGTTTAATAGTCATTTTAACAACAGCTGAAATACAGCCACTTCTGGAACACAATGTAGCAACTGATTAACAGTGCACAGTAAAACTAGATGACAGTTCTGAACAGGATCTGAAAAAAACACCATAGCCAAAGTATTTGAGTCAGTAAAATATTGTTTGGAGTTGGAATTTGGCCAAGATACCAGTTAACATCCCTATTTTTTGCAAAAACATTTCATAGGGTCTTTAGTGACAACAACTGATCAGAACTTTGTTTTGCCCTAAAGACATCAGTTCTTCACCCCACTGCTGTCAAGCTAAGATACTAATTTACTCTTGAGTACCACCCCCCAACACACACTTTTTTCCCTTCCAGGACTCAAGCCATTGAGTGGGAAAGGTTTGCATTTAAGGAACCATTACAGAAAATCTCTTTGTTCACTGAAGGCATACAAAAAAGGCTTTGGGGGAAAAAAACAGACAACATTTTAATTTTGAAAATAAAATGTGTTTGAATTAACCACACGCAAAAAGCAAACCAAACATCAAAAGAGAGTGTTAATGGGTCAAAAGTGATCTGAACTATGCATTGTGCACCTGGGGCTGATTTCCAATAGAAGCAGTCAAAAGTGAATGACTGCATGTATAAATGATTTAAGAAGGGTTAATAAATTATAACATGGTAATGGCATCTGTAAATTAATGTTAGCTGCATTTGTAATGTAGGATTATAGGCACATTGATAGAAGTTGTAGGCAATTTTAAGCCAAGGTTAAAAGGAATCTACTGAACTGCTGGATTTTCGGTAATTGATTATCGATTATTAAAGCATCTGTAAGTCATTTATTAACCTTCCATGAACTATTCATCCAGGTACGCCATGTGATCTTTAGCACGTAACATAATAAATACAGAATGATAAATAATAAATGCAAACAACTCTCCTAAAAAAAAACCCTCATTTTTCTTTATCTGAAGGTACAGCGGGACAAGAAAGGTGCTGAGAAATGTGGCTGCTGTCAGCTTTGTGGTAGGTTATTTAACACCAACGACATGTAAAACAAACATTAACCAGGGCCTTTTTCTGCTTGAATAATTACAAATGTCAGCACTAAGAAAACAGTCCAGAGCTTTTCTGTCAGGGAGACTGGAGAACACAATGCCCTTCTTCAGAAATTGATAATGTAAGTCAGAGAATTAAAACTGAAGGAGGGTGATGAGAGAGACAGAGAGAGAGATGGGTTGGAAGCAGCAGACAAAATGCAGCCTAACACCAACGTTTTTGCGAAGTAGGAAGAGATGACTAGTTAGAGAACCCAGGCAAAAATGGGGGCAGGACTGAAAAAGGCCATAAGATCAACTGGTACCTGGAAACTGCACTCCCTCCATCTGTTCTGGAGAAGTCACAGAGGGTTGGGACTTGTGGCCTCAAGGTTTCAGTAGTAGCCACAGAGCAGTTTTGCATCATCATTAGGGAAGGATGTTTTTTTTCTGCCTTCATGTATATCTCAACAGTGTTCATCTTAGCTTGTCTTATTTGAAAATGATTTTTAAGTAACGTAACAGAAACCTTCAGCAGCTTGACTGAAAGGTATGGTGATCTATTACCAGTAAGGGAAGTGTTGTTTATGGAAGTCAGCTGTGTGGGTTCTAGTCTTGGCACTGATTCTTGGCTTGCTAAGACTGGCTGCCAGATTTTGGAGTGGAGATGAGCTATGTGGCTGGTTTGGTTTTGTAACATGAAGATTTCAAAAGTGCTTACCTTTGGCCTAATTTTGCTCCCACTGGAAGTCCACTGGGAAATTCTTTTTGGCTTCATTGTGAATGGAGGTAGGTCAATGTTGAGTGTTTCTGAACCCTCCTCTTTCCCATTGCTGAATGTCTGCACCCAATCAGCTGTGCTTTGGTTGAGGCAGGCCCCAGAGGAACCATTATTAGTTTGGTCAGCACTGTTCACACTGTTGCCTTAGGACACAGTTTCCATCTGATATATTTAAGAGGCAAGAGCTATGTCTCTTGGAGATTCATAGATTTTTAAGTCTTGGGAGGAACCTTTTCACCCTTCAGTCTAATTGCCTCAGCCAAAAATGTCTGCATTAAGCCCAGATTTTGTGGAGGAACTACATTATGTATTTAGGCTAGAAATGTCATAAGAATAGGGTCTTGCATGAGATTTTTATGATTATTCAGCAGCTGTATTGCAGTAGTGCTGAGAATCCTATCCATGATGGGGACTTTATTGCTCGAGGTACCAGGGTTTCTGATCAGGTCATGACTATCATGAACAAAACATTTCTTGGGAGATTCTGCTGTTTCTGGTCTTGACAAGAAGCCAAAACAAAAGGGACCACACAAGGGAATAAAAAGGGGAAAGAAGCAAAACAAAAATAGTAATTTTTTAACTTAAAAAAAAAAGTTCAGGGTTTTGTGTTTTGGGCAGTAGTTCAGGTGGGTTGTTCATTTACCCAAATGGGCTTGTACGTATTCCCAGCCAAAATTAACCCTCCATCCCTGTAAGTCCTCTATGTTTCACTGCCAAGTTTATTTCTATGGTCAGAGGATTCAGCTGTCATATGCTTGTGTGGTTTTTGAAAATTTGCAGGGTGTGGATTAAATCTGGAATGGGATGAAGGAGTATGGTGCACGTCAAACAGAGTGCATTTCTGTCTTATTAGCCAAACTGGAACCATATATAACCTTTTACAGACCATTCATAGAAGTATGGGCCTAATTACCTGTGAGATGACCTTGAGTTGCCTTAGAAAGGAACTTTCCCTAATGCAGATGTGCCTTAGAAGCACAGAAATGGACTGGCCTAGACTGAGCTCGACTGGACTGATCACACCCCACCCCTTGCAGATACACTGACCTGAGTCCTCTGCTGTGCCCAGTGTCAGCTGAGCCCAGCAGAGGGATGTTCTCATGAACACAGCCTTTCAAGGTATTTCAGTGTTTGCCCTGAACACCAGAGGGTGTGAATGAGTCCCTGCCATCCCTCTGCTGTGCTCTGTACTTTCCAGTCCTTTTTCCTTTTTTTTTGTAACCTAGAGGTTTACAGGAACAGATGGACTTCCACAGGAAACTGGGTTTGATGCAGCAAAGATATAAGCAAGAGCAGTAATTTGTATACACATTCTTCAAAAACCTTAACTCAGCAAAGCACTAAAGCCTGTTTTACCTTGAAGCATAGAGGAGCTCCACTTGAAGTCACTGGACTCTTTACATGCTCAGAGTTGCAGGTCATGCTGAAGTGCCCTGCTAGATTGGGAATGAAGGACCTGGTCTGAAACCTTTTGGAGTCAATGAAGAGATTCCCACTGGCTTTGGTTCCAGGCTCAAGTCTGTACACTTGGATTTTCAAAGCTGCCTAAAAGGGTTTGGATGCTGAGTTCTCATTTCTGGTTTTGGAAATCATGCCAGGAAAGAAGGCTCCACCGGGTGGAACTGATGTAGGTGTTCAGCAGGATATGCGTGGGCTGAAGTAAACTGCCTGGAGGAATTGTGGGTGCACTGAGCTAAGTAACTTTATGGTAGGCTACAAAAGGCAGTCAGGCTCATGTGTGTGATGCTGTATAGGTAAAGAGGTGAAGTTTGAGAGAACCCCATCTTCAGAGTGAAGAGGCTCCAGGTATCCAAGGAAGCATTCTCATACCATTATGAAGCTAGTCCATCCAAGAGTCTCTTGTGGTTACATCGTTAACCAATCCATATTTAAGAGCAGAGATGAGAAAACACTTATATGTTCAGCCTTCCTATTACCATGTTTGAAAATAAGTTACTCTGAGAGCATGTCAGCATAAGCTGTCTGTTAGGGTTGGGCAAGCTGATTCAGAAAAGGGAGACAACTCTTCCCAGCTGTCTAGTAAGATTTTGTGTGTGTTGGTTCTAGCTTGTGTGGTCATGTGTGTGTGTGAGGAAAGACTGTGCCACAGCACTTCCAAACAAGAAGGTGCAAAAGTAGGCAAAAATGTAAAATTCAGAGGTAGGACTGTATCCATTTGGAACTTAAAAAGGAGATCTGCATTGAGCTGAGCTTTGAATTGTTTCTTATTTAATTTGAAGCAGTTCTTCCCCCTCTCACCCCTGTGATCTTCTGTGCGTGACAGCAGCCAATTTCTTTTGGCAGTTTTTAAAGTCTACTGGGCACCTGTGGCCAATGGTCTACAAAACAAGTTGAGAGATAGCATGTAAATGCAGCTGTCTGCTCACAGTGCTGGATACATAAGACATCCATAGGACAGAACGAAATGGCCTTTCCCCTTGGGCAGACTTTCCTGATTTCTACTGTTTCACGGGGGTTGAGAAACTACCACAAAACACTCCATAAACTTCACCATAGCATGTTGGAAGCCCAAGAATGGGAAATACCAGTGACAGCTATGTAAATGCGAGGGGGGAAAAAAGAGCTACATTACCTCCACACAGTCTCCCTGAGACTTTAACCCCTGTCAGGAGAGAGAAAGGATATCTCCTTTTCCCCTCCCATATTTATCCCATATTGAAAAAAAAAAAAGAATGTAAGTAAAGTATTTAAAAAAATGAACCTAGCTGGAAGTGGTCAATTTTCATGCTGCTGTTGTTCATGGTGCCAAAAATGGTGATGACTGAGATTTTCCTTGTTGCCATCTTGCAGAAACTCTCCAGGTATTCGTCTCGCTGCTGCACATACATGGTATTTTCAGCTTTGGGTGTTGTGATCAGCTAGTGGAGGGCAGAGACAAAGAGTTGGTTACCTTTGGGAATGCAGCCACATGGAACCTCTGTCAGATGGGCAGTTTTTCCAAGGCTCTCCCAGTGCTTCTACAGCTGCATTCCCTTTCCACCAAGCAGCTCAGTAACTTTGATGTATTTATTTCTTTATGGCTTGATTGCACCTTGAGGCCCAGCTGTAGGCAAAAGGTGAAGCCATTCTTCCCACCCCAAAGAATAGCCCCAGGAGGCATAGGACTCTGAAGCCCCTTCAAGACACTTATCTACTGCTGCCCTGTTGCACCGATTGGAGAGAGGTAAGTTGCTATGGCCTTTACAGGTGATGGCATGCTCTTACTTTCCAGTCCAGCTCACTGGGGTGTGAGAGTGACAGCTCCTCCCCTCTCACCCACTTTTTCTCAGTGGAGGAAGTATTGGGCACATATAATTTGCCTCACTTCCACGTCTGTGACCCATGTAGATTTAATGCAAGGAAGCAAAGTTTCCTCCCTCTCCTCACCTGTCTGGCTGCTTTAGACTACAGCACAATCTAACCCATATGTAGCCAAAAACAACTTGAGAATTCCCACAACTTTAATTCATTTGTTGAGAAAGGAAGGGCAAGATGTAGAAGAAGAGCACAGGGGAGTGATTGTGACAGTGGTAATAGTAAAGGTATCTTAGGTTTATACACCTCTGTTTGCATCGTGTCATCTAAACTGCTTTACAAAGGACACAACTTCACTAACTACTGCTATGCATTTCCTTGTCCCTAGGGGATGATGGCAAGTTGGCTGTTGTTTGGCTATGCTTAGCAATACCATTAGCCAGTACTGGAGAAGAATACCCCTTCTAGTTAAATCAAGATAATTCTAACTAGGAATGGAGATGAATTGGAATCCCAGATCCCACCTCCCTTGGACTATGGGGGGCATTGACACCTGGATCTGAATTATGGGTTTTTATGATCTTTGCAATGAAAAAATATGCTTTAACCTGTGTTAGGTAGACTCCTATACCTGAATACCTAATGTTGTCATGTTTTCTGGGATACTTTTTAATGAGGCATGTGTTATTAATAGAGTTCATCAATGTACTACATTATAAGTAGCATTGATAGACCTGTAGGACCAGTTTTTCTTTTATACTGAAGCTTCCTTACACTTCTACCCTAATGAAAATGAGCCTTACTGTATATGAAAATCTACATATGCTCATCCATAGCACAAGTCATGTTACTTTAAAGTTGCACTGAAATGGTAAAAAGGATTTGAGGAGCTGTCTGACTACTCAGAAGGGTAAGAGACTATGAACAATACTCTGCTCCCAATTTCAGGGCCAATCTGTAGCTACAGAGGCAGAATCTGGTCTGATAGGACTGTACTGGTATAAAGTGACAAGTAAATTTGGCTCGCTTTGGGAAACCTTGTAGAATAAAGTAGGGAATGCTGAATGTTTCAGGGGCAAAGCGAACCTTGAATTACACTTTAAAATAACATAGCATTATCTGCAAAACAACACAGACTGGTTTCATTTTAGACAGCTAATTAAATGCTCCTTGTCTAAATCCTCTCTTTTGCTCCCTCTCTCTTTGTGTGTGTGAATGAAGTGTTACATACAAACCGCCAGCCTGCGCTTCATCATTGCAGTGAAACAAACAAAAACCCAACAAAACACCCCCAGACTCTTTGAGCCAAAACTTCTCAACACTAATACGCCTGAAAATAAACCATAAATCTGAAGCGAGGTGGGGTTGCAAAATCCAAACCTAGCAGTGGATCCAAATTTCACACGTGGGCCAAATATTCTAAATGGTTGGAACCTCTCATGGTTTGAACCAAAAACCTGAACACTCCATAAACTTTTATAAGTCTGAAATTCAAATCAGAATCTGCAATTGGGCATGTCTGCCTTAACTACTTACAAAATTTCACCCTCCCTGCCAAAAAGTACCTAAATGGACCTTCAAATGCTCTCCCAAAATTCACATGTGGAGACAGGATTAAGTTATCATTCCTGAGGGCACCTATACACTTGCCCGAAGTCTGCTCTGATGCTTTCTGATTAAAACATGTCAGAGCAGAATCCATTGAATCTACTCTAGTGTTCTAATTAGAACACTCCAGCAGCCTCCATGTGATGTGTATTCAGCGTCCGTGCATTTCAAAACAAGCTTTAGTTAAAGCACTCCTGCTGCCATTTGGAAGCACAGGATGCTGAATACACAAGATGCTGTGGGCACTTTAATGATAGAATGATAGAATCATAGAAAATGAGGGTTGGAAGGGACCTCAGGATGCCATCTAGTCCAACCTCCTGCTCAACTAGATCATTCCAGCCAAGGCTTTGTCAAGCTGGGCCTTAAAAAGCTCCAAGGATGGAGATCCAACCACCTCTCTAGGTAACCTGTTCCAGTGCTTCACCACCCTCCTAATGAGAAAGTTTTCCTAATCTCCAACCTAAACCTCCCTTGCTGCAACTTTTGTTCTGATAGGGAACTAATTTTTGGAAGGCTTCAAATGCCCCTGCATCTTCAGAAGAATTCCTAGCTGGGCTTTTGCTTTGACTAATTTTTCAGCTAGGGGTCATTTGCAACATCATTTGCAAATTCTTCAAGCATGTGATCACTCCTGGCTTCCCAGAGTCAAGGATCTGCAAATCCTCTGCCCACCCCCCATCTGACCCACATTTCATTCTCACAGATATAGGTGCTATCATTTACAGCTCCCCCATGGACAAAATAATCTGATGGTGGCTTGGTAGCTCATACAAAGTGAATAAGAGGGGTTCCAGACTAATTCCTAGCTGGTGGCAATCTGCATCACACATGAAAATGCCAACAAGATTTGTGCCTCATTTGGCCACTGCAAGTGAAAGTGAAGGACCAAATGGACCCTGGACACTGAACTTCCTTTCACCCAGAGAGAGGGTCCTGTCAAGGCAAGATTAAGAAGAGGCACCATGCAGCCAGAAGCTGTGCAAGCTACCCCCACTGAAGACAGACCGCCTGCCTCCAGAGCTGTCAGGAACCTTTCACCACCACTTCAAAAGGACTATTAAAAATATCAGCCACAGCTTTTCCCTGCACTGTGTTACCTGTGAGCATGCAAATGGGTGAGGTGATAAAACACTGAGGAATGTAATACTTACAAGAAGTCGCCTCTTGCCTTCAAAAAAATCCAGGAGGTTGAGCACTGATTTCCTGGGGGGGTGAACAAAAGGCTTTGTGTTTGGCTTGAGGAACCCCTCATTGTCAGCCTTACTCCCCTTCTTGTTCTTCTTGCTGCGGTCCTTATCTTGCTTGTTCTTTTTTTCAGCTTTGTCTTTCTTGGCTGGCTTCTCACTCTTTTGAAGTTTATCAGGTCTCTCTTTCTTCTTTTTCTTCTCGGGTTTTTCTAGTAGGTCATGCTTCTTTGACTCTTTACCTTTCTTTGGTGGGATATTTCTAGCTGTGATCTCTTCTTCCAAGTGGGGAATAGGAGGCCTGCTTGGGTCGTATTTATCCTCATATTCATTGCTCAGTATCTTTTCTTGGGCCTTCTTTTTAGGTGGCTTGGCTTTGGCTGGCTTGTGTTGACTTGGTGTGAGATGGGGATCCCTGTGGTTATAATCTTTCCTGTCTGTACGGTTCTCTTTGAATCTGCCTGAGCTCACTTTTGTGTAATGCTCTGAGGTAGTTGTTGGAGCCTCTGTATAGCTGTTGTAGCTGCCTGTTTTGCTTGGTCTCTGGGTGGCAACTGCATGTCTTTCTGGATGGCCTTGGTGCCGGTCTCTGCGGTTCCCATTCCACACAGGAGAGTAGAAATCATCTGTAGCCGTGGCTCGAGGGGTGGTAGCTGAAGGCAGCCTTTGATAGTTTGCAGTGGTGTGCAACTTTGTGGTCCAGCTTCTCTGAGTGGTAGGAAGGGCTGTGGTTGTTGTTATAGGTCTGCTTACTGTCGTCAGAACACGGGTGGCAGTTCGAGTTGTTGTGGTTGTGGGAGGGATGGTGGTGGCCCTTGTGGTGGGGGGAGGAGAGGCTACTGTGGTCATGACTGGCTTCCTTACTGTTTTTGTCCTCGTCTGAACATTGCTTCTCCTGGGCTCCTCCTTCCCTGCTGACACGTGGACATGTCCACCCGTCGGTGTTGGTCTGGTGCTGGCTCCATTGTTACCCTCCTCGACAACTTGCCCCTCCACACCAGCTGCTTTGCATTTCTGGATGAAGCCCTTCTGCCTCATCTTCTCAATTCTCCTGATGGGGCTCTGGTCAATGACTTCGTACATGGCTTCTAGCCTCACAGGGTAAGGGTACCTTTCCTCTACCTGTAGGGTTTTCTTTAGCAACACCATGCCAAATTTCCCTTTCTCTAGTTTCAGAAAGCTCATGAGCTTAGGAATGAGGCTGGGATCCAGAGGCTGCTCCAGGATTTTCCCTTCTGTCGTTATCCTTCGGACTTTCCCCCCTTCCTCCCCTTCTTCATGGAACAACACGATCTGCTGAATGTGCCTCTCAGCCAATTCGCAGTAGACGTCATTCTTCAGCAGGCTCATCATGAGCCGGTAGTAACCTTCTGAGGCATGAGGGGCAGAGATGATCCAGACTCGGCTCTTGCCAGCAAAGCTGGCCAGGATATTGGGAGAACTGGACCCTGAGGGGAAACGTACCATCCGTGACCGGGACACAGCAGATGTTCCCTCATCCTTGACCATGTCAGATTTGGAATATTTGGCTGCAGCAGTAGGCCTCTGCACCCGTCGCATTCTGGTCCCAATGCTCCTTGCCTGGGTGAGTGTTTCTGCTCTCATAAGATTGGGTTGCGCATTAATTGACACTGGAGAATCCCTCTTGGCAACAGGACGCTGGAGATTCCTCACCAAAGGGCTTCTGCTCTGCTGGGATGCTTCTGACTTTCTCAGGAGGGAGGGCAATTCACTTCTAGCCCTGTATGTGGGACGCACTTTCCTAACTCTTTGGCTCACTCTGTCTGCTAGCCTCACGGTCTTCTCAGCACCACATACTAGCCACACTGCCCACAGCACAGCTAAACTCAGAACTGGCATCCAGTTCATTGTGAAATCCACTTTGAGGGAGGAGGGGAAAAAAAGGAAAAGAAAAAATTAAACGGTAATGGCACTGTTTTATCTGGCACAAGAGACCAGAGAGCAAAACACAGACTGGCTTTGTTTCAGTTTATATAAAATGCTAAACATAGCTTGGTGTTCATATAGACTTTATAGGTTATTTCTGGAACAGCACAGGATAGATTGTCCTAAGCAAAAATGAGATCATCTGACTATAGCATGAATCTGTCTATACAAAGAAGTAAAAAAATGTACTTTACATCTCTCTCTCTCTCTCTCATGCGTGTGCGCGCACGCACGCACACGCGCGCGCGCACACACACACACACACGTGGAAAGCCAAGAATTTGTTTTTAACTTGAAACTTACACACTCAGAAAAGTTTCTCTTCCAGATATGTGTATCTTAGCCCTATCTTTACAGGGAGAGCAATGCCATGTAGTTTTGCTGCACCTCAGTAATTTTGATGTAGCCAAGCAGCCTCCAGGAAATTCTTGTTTCCCTATGGATCTTTTTATTTTTCTTTCACCTTCTTGACAAGTGAGATAAAGCAAAAGGAACTTTCCTTTGCAAGCTTTGCTTCTCCATTTACCTGCAGGTCTGTATTGTCTCTGTCTCAGTCATACACACACACAGAAACTTCATGGAAGAGTGAACTCACAGCTGTTTCTAAATCTCTCCCTCTTTCCAAGTTCCACAATCCTTCTTATCACTCGGACTGGCTCCTTTGTTCCCAGAGAAAAAAAACACTGGCATTAATATATTTTCCAGGCTGAAGGAAAACCCAGGAATGTGATGCTGAGAAAAGCAGCTTTCTTTTTTTCTGTTCTCTCTGCCTCCACTTAATTAAACAAAATCTTTTCTTTCCTTGTTTCTTCTTCTTGCTTTTCTTTTGGAAATAATCCCAGAAATGTCAGGATAATCTCACGCCCGCTCCAAACCACACTCACACAACAGCAGCAATCACTGGAAATCACGGAAACTTCACTAAGAATTTAAGAGATCAGCAGAAGACCGCCTCCTTCCCACTCCAAAACAGGGAGGGAGGAGAGACATTCTTAGGGGGCTGAAACATTACACATCATCCTCATAAATCACGCTAGAAAAGGATGACTGCAACTTTAACTCCTTCAGCCCTTCCAGCTCACAAACTCCCTTGTTCTCCCACCCCAGTCCCCACCCCTTTATTTCCTCTTTTCATCCCATTAAAGGGACACTGTCAGTTTAAAAGAATCATACACTTAAGAAACACATTTCCTTACTTGTGTCAGTAATAACATCTCGGATAGTTAAATGCTTAAAGAGTTAATTTTTTTAACATTATTTGTTCCCTTCCTTCATTTTTCTTGTATGTTTCTACTTCTCTCAGTTAGGAAACTAAAAATGAAGCACTCAATTTTGTTTCAATAGTCTTTCAGGTTCTTATGTGTAACAGAGTAGTCTTTAGCTTGCAGGCACCTCAGAGGAATAGCTATTTGGTTTTTTGTTTGCTTTTTTTAATGGCTTGTGGTTATTTAAATGTATTGGTCTATTAATTAATTTTACATAAATGGGCCTAATGCAAGCCAGGAAACATAAAGCTGCCAGTGTATTCAAAGAGCTGGGCAAAGACAGTGGCTCCCTGCCCAGTATGAGATTAACACAGTTCTGTTGACAGCAGTTCATCAGCTTCCACTTAAGACGGTTTTAGTAAAACATCACTTGATTATCTCTGATAAGTCATGCCTAGAAGCAACAGCACAGACACATTCCTATTATTTTCAAATTGAGGCACTTATTACCATACAAAAAGCCTCAATTTATTTACAGTTCTTAGATTTAATGGTAAATTTGAACTCAGCTTAGTCTAGTCCTTTAAAAAAAGCCTGGTATGCTTAGCTTCTCTATCCTGTGAAATTACAGTTCCAAATATTTGTAGATAAGGTTCTTTGGGTAAATATCCTTATACCAACACAGCTACAACCTATACCCCGGTTCGAAATGTTTGCGTAGTTTGTTGTTTTCTCTCTTTCTGTTTTTGTTTTAAGCTATCACTGTGCTATGGAAAGCATTGCTGGTGCTTTTATTTTATGCTAGTTTGTCTGGACAGTGTTGCATTGTTGTGGTTTGTGGTTGCCTCTTGATGTAGGGCTAGATCCTGCGAAATGCTGGGCACCTCAGTAACTCTGTTCATTTTAACAGGGCTGGGGATCACTCAGTCTCTCCCAGCATCAGCTCCATAAGAAGCTGATTACAAAGCTGTCGGATAGTAACACTGCTAGCTGCACCTTGGTGTGTCATTCCCTGGCAGGTGAAGATGGAAGGTCCGTGCCATTTCACAGAGCCCACAGCTCTGGGGCAGGGGAAACAGAGGTGCATGGAATTGTTCATTTGAACCTTCTTCCACCCCCGCAAACTGCAGATTCATGAGCACAACATTGTTTTATGTCAAAATGAAATTAAATGCTCAGCAAATCCATGTTGGTTTTGCTGAATTATGTTAGTAAAAAAAAATACAAAAGATTGAAAAGTTTCATTTTGACATTTTTTAAATGGAACGTTGGTTTTTTTTAATTGTTTTCCTTGTGAGATTTCTTTTCCTTTTATTCAAAAGCATGTTTTAAAGAAACCTCTTAAAATGTGGAATTGTATAGAATGAAGTGAGATGTGAAATGAACGGCTTCCCCGTCTAGGGTTCATTAGAACATTTATTTTTGTTTGTTTGTTCATTTCACCTGAAATAGTTTTTTTTTAACATTATTCCTGGAACTGCTGGTGAGCAAAGAACCAGTTAGTCCCAGCTCTAATGAGGAGTAAAACAAAGAAGACGACCTCAGGTGTGGCACAAAGGATGACGGAGAGAAAATACAGAGATTGCCCAACTGGAAACACACTAATAGGGGAGAACCCAGATTTTTCTTATCCATGTGCTTCATGACCCACTTTAGTGTGCAGAGAGTTGCTAAATTGCATGCCTGCTACTCAGCTGATTGCTTCAAAGGTTCTCCTCTTACTCGAGAGGAAGCTCCATCCTTGGGGGTTTTCAAAACCCAGCTAGACAAAGCTTTGATTGGGATGATCTAGTTGGGACTGGTCCTACTTTGAACAGGGGGTTGGATTAGATGACTTTCTGAGGTCCCTTCCAACCTTCACTTTCTATGATTCCACTTAGCTGGAGCTTTATTAGTGGTCCCAGACAGGTGAACAGAGAAATGGCTGCCAGTGAAATAAAAGCTGCCACAAACAACTGGAGCACCTCAGTGGTCCCTCACAAATGATTGGTGTGGCTGTATATGCCCCTGGCTAGTTCACACAACCTCATCTTCACAGAGCAGAGGGGAACCTAGCCCCATGAAGGACCCAGGTCCTACTCTCTGTAACACTGGAGGCCAAACTTTCTCAGCAGGAGTTCCTCAGTGTGGCACAGCAGTGGTGGTGCTCAGGCTGGGCCCAAGCCTGAATGCTTTCTATGCACTAGGAGAAACTTAGCTGCTGGCAAAAGCCTGCTGAAGGTAAGAGAAAAAGGTGTAATGAAAACCCAAGAATATCTAGTGTGAGGTGATCTTTCAGGTAATTCAGTCCAGTTCTCAAAGACAAGTACTAAAGCCTTGCATTTGACCTGGTTTTCCACAAAGAGCTGGTGAAGAGAAGAGTTCTAGGGTCATCGGCTCTCTAAGGGCTGTATTGCTTAGCTTAGAAACTGCATTGTGTTCAGTTGCAGCTTTCAGTTGGATAGCTTCATACCAAATATTTTACATTTCTATACCACATTTGTCCTCAAGAATCTTAAAGTAGATTACAATTATAAGCCTGTTCCTGCAAACACATCCTGCAGAGCACAGCACTCACTTTGCAAGCAGAGCTGGGCTTAGGGAAAATGGCACCCTGGGAGAAGTTGTATTCGGGGAGCCCCCCCCCCGCCCCCAAGTTAGCAGTGCTGCTGCCAGCAGAGGCTGAGGCGCAGTCTGTCAGGGAGGTAGGGTAGCATGGTGCTCCTGGTAGGTGGGCAGGCAGGCACAGCTGCTGCCGCCCGTACTGCCCTCCTGAGCAGCAGCTGGAGGCAGGGGGCGGGCGGGGCTGGGCTGTGCACTGCTCCTCCTGTCTGGGGCGGGGATTGCCTGGGGTGCAGTGGGTGGAGAGCACTACTGTGAGTGTGGGCTGCCTATGTGGGGGGGGGGATGCCCTGATCATGGCATCCTGGATTGTTCCCCATGTCGCCCACCTTTAAGTCCAGCTCTCGTTGTAAATACTGTAATCCCTTTGATGGCAGTATTTGCAGGCAGGGGTAAGCATTACACTTAGTAGTGTTTGTAAAGGCCAAACCCAGGAGCTAAAGAGCATAATCCAAATGGATGGCTGTCGCCACTGATGTCTATGGGCTTGAAATCAGACTTCTAGTGAGTAGATTGTCCTGCTAGCGGTGAAGATTCTCTTTTCTTTTTAATGGAACCTCCACCATGCTGAACACCATTGCTGTGGCAACCTGCCCATCTCAAGTCATGTTGCCAGTCATTGCTAGTGTGCATGGAAATGTTTCTGTGCAGATGTTGGCTTAGGACCCTGGCACATATTCACTTAATGGCACAATGGGATCTGTGTCCCCATCCCAACCATTGTGCCCTGCCATGCCACATGAGCAATTCTGGGATGAGGGCTCAGATCTCAATCACACCATTTACACTTGCCAGTGCAGAAGGAGTCTGAAATCATGATCCCAGGCAAGTTGAAAGCTGGGTGCCTAATGAACTAGTGTGATCCAGTGAGCTGATTGTTGGTCTCAGCCTCAGAACAAAACTGGAGCCAGTTGGAGACTTTAGTGCAGTCCTGGAGCTGGAAGCGACAATCAGGTCATTGTCGGTCTCAGGACCTCACCAGAGCTGGTTCAAGGTTCTGGTGCAGTCCTCAGGTTGGAACTGACAAACAGCTGATCGCTGGTGTCAGCCTTGGGACTGCACTATAGCTGCTTGCAGCTGGTATCAGGCTGCATGGCAGGAACCCTGCCTTATGTTCAGTTTGATGCTTACCAGCCACAAAACTATTGCACGCAGTTTGTAGACTCATTTTGCAGCTTATTTCCCATGTTGTTGTGCCATTAATTATTTGAACATGTAACTGGGGTACTATTTAAGATGTGATTGACTGGCTAAATGAGTGTTAAGTGTACTGTCTGCCAGGGGCCTTAGACTCAAATGCCTTTCCTCAGAGGGTTTCATGGCCTAACTCTGGAGAGATGGCTTGGTCATCTTGAAGTATTTACATAGGAAACATTTACACCCTGGGCAAAATCCAGCCACCTCTTGAATAGCAATACTGAAAAAGTTTAGGGAAAGGAGTGTTTTCTACAGTTGAAACAACAAGGGCAACTTTACAGGATGGTATTGAAAAGGATGGTTTCAAGTGGGACATGAAGCAAATACACCTGATGCTGTTCCAGCTGCTAGAGGGTTAGTGGGAAGGCTGATAAGTTCCTCAACTGGGGCTGATTGTTGATGGAGCAGAAGCTGAAGAAAGCAGAGGACTTGAGGTGTTGCTGTGGACATTCCCAGGCTGTAAGAGGGGGAAATCTGTTTTAAAAGGAAGTGGGGACACAATAACGGAATGGAAAGAGTTGGGCTGAACTGCTTCCTACAGGGTTTCTGGGCAGGCATCTACAGAAGTAGGCTGGCTTGGTTCCTGTAGCAGAGCGAGCAGAGGGATTGCTAGAGGCCATGGAATCAAAAAGCTTGAATCCCATGAGGCCTGACACAGGCCTTTGACCTTGAATAAGCCTCTTGACTGACCAAATTGCTGCTGCCCTGAGAGGGGAGAACCTACTGGTGATCTGACTGGGAAACTAGTGCTTGCTGAAGCAACAGGGAAACTGAGGCAGACTTATTGCAAGTCCCTCTCCACATAACCATGATAGGGTACCAGTTGATGACAACAAACCTGAATAAAGGGCTAGTGTGTGATAAAGAGAACACTGCATAGCTAGTTTGATCAGACTCCTGAAACAAATGGGAGTCTTTGAATGTGCTGGGCCATATTGGGCCTTCACTTCTTGATTAAAGATTCTTGCTGAATTTCATGGGAAATACTGCTTAAAAATGGATGGCATGGCATGATTCTTCAATATTTATTGCATCTTCTTGGAAACAATATCCAGGTCTTGGCAGTGTCATAGCTGAAAGATTCAGGTTTTATTCTGGACTAGTGAGATTATGATGTCTGGGTATTATTTTTGGCTTGGTTTAGTGCTGATCAGCTCAGCACCTCACTCTGTCAGGTTTATAGTGTTTCCTGGTGGGAGGGAGGCTCTTGCATAGACACACTTCTTGTTTTTCATCTGGTTAACATCTGGAGTGGAGCTGTCAGCCAAAGGGAACAAAATGTCTTCTGGCCAGGGCTGACAGAGTTCTGCCCCAGACTGACTAATATGATTAGAGTTATGAGGTGTATCTCAGTTTTTGAATACGGTAAGATCACTACCGACTGGCCTCCAAGCAATGATACATACAGTACAGTCACAACTTACGCGTATTTAACTTATGCAAATTCAGCTTTACGTGCTCGGCTGCTGGGGCTGGCTGCCGGGTGCCAGCTGGGGCACGGTGCGTAGTGCGGCATCACACAGCGCCGCATGATATTGCCTGCACATGCCTGCATGCACCGGCATGGCTGGGGGGCTGACACTCAGCTGGC
>NW_017729034.1:3042581-3062696 GCF_001723915.1 Gavialis gangeticus
GCTGGGGCACGGTGCGTAGTGCGGCACCACACAGCGCCGCATGATATTGCCTGCACATGCCTGCATGCACCGGCATGGCTGGGGGGCTGACACTCAGCTGGCTGCCCTGGTGGGACAAGGTGGTGGAGGACGAGAGGGGAAAGAAGTGCATGCTGTTGCGCAGCTGTTGCACTGCATGCACGGACTATGCGGCGCCATACCCATCTTGTCTGGGCCTGGCAGCAGCAGCGGCTGCTCAGCGCTGAAGCCCAATGATTTCAGCTATATGCGATTTCAACTATACATGCTGACTTCGGAACGTAACTCCCGCGTAAGTTGCGATTGTACTGTATTCATAAATTTGCAGGACCACTAGAGTTTTGTATTGCAAAAGGTTTCCCGATTACATAGCTCTTAACAAGTAGCATTCAACCAACTGAAGAAAACCCAGCCCCTACTTGACCCTATTCTGAAAAGGGTCAGATAATATATCCTAAAAAGGAAGATGTGTAGTGAGTCTCCTTTAACTTCACAGATGAATAGCTAAAGCCATTGATCAGTTTTATTGGTTTGAGGGATGTAACTTCTGGTGAAAGTCTATTAGCTATCTTTCTTAATTGGTACAATGTGTTGACTCTCGTTTTAGGTACCATATCCAAACAGGACACTGGTGACCATGGTCTTCCATGGATCTCTTCTCTCTGAGGCATACAGAATTTCCGGTGTTGATACATTCATCCATTTAGATAGACTCTGGATGTAAGTCAACCTCTGTCGTCCATGATCTCTCCTTCCTTCAATCTTTCCAGTTACAACCAGAATTTCAGTTTCCTTGTTCCTCATATCATGTCCAAGAGACACCAACTGTCTCTTTCTGATGTTAATCAGCAGCTTCTTCCTGCAGCCTGCTCTTGACAAAATACCTTAATTTGAGATGTGACTCAATCAACATACCTTCAAGATGTGCCTTCAGAACCACATCTCAGTTGCTTCAATTCTCTTTTCCATACTCGGCGATATTGTCCAGCATTCTGATGCATACGTGAGGACTGCCATAACATAACAATCCAAAACTCTTAGCTTCGTCCCCATAGAAATTTTCCTATTTGTCAATATCCTTTTCATTTTCAGAAATGTGTCTTTTGCCATCCCTATTCTCTGTTTTATTTCATGATCACATTTACCATCTGATGTTATTCAGCTTCCCAAGTAGTTAAATTTACTGACCTGCCTTATCTGTTCCTTATCTACATTGATACTGCATACTTGAATGTTCTTCTTTGTAATTACTATCCATTCTGTTTTTCTACAGTTGATACTTAGACCCTTCTTCTCGCTTTCACTAACAATTTGATCTAAAATTTCTTGCAGCTTCTCTTCTGAATTAGCTATTAAGACTGTGTCATCAGCATAACACAAGTTGTTCAAATTCTGTCTGCGAATGATCAGCCCTGGTAAATCCTCACTCTTCCTCAGTATTTTCTCACTGTACAAGTTGAACAAGTCAGGTGAAAAGACACAGCCTTGCCTCATGCCTCTTTTAATTTGGATGAAATCATTTCATTCATTTTCAATGTGTTGACTAAGAGAATCTAATCACATCACACACTAGTGACACTGACAACAGTAGACAAGGGTCTCAACTGACTGAGATCAGTAGGAGAAGCTGGTCACAGCTCTTTGTTCTCAGGCTGCAAAAATAGGGAGCTTGTAACTTGAGGAACCTTCCACTAGCACTGGATTCAACATAGCTGTGCCTTTCCTTTTTTCAAGATACCCCCTCCTTCCCTTTATTCTGAGGGTGGAGGACAAGCAGTGTCCTCACAAAGGAAGGAACAACCGTCAGCCAGCTAAGAATCTTCCTGCCCAAGGGAGATGTCACTACTGGACATCTTCAGCCACTTGGTTGCATCAAGGGAACTTAGATGGAGAGAGAAAGCCCAGAGCCTGCTGCTTGCTCGCAGCTACCATGAATCCTCTTTCAGTTAGTATGTCAAAGGCTTGAATTCTAAAGGGCTTAGCTCCTGGGTCTGATCCCTGCTTAATGACTGTGGTGCATAAATGCACGATGCCCTGGGTTGTTGCATAAGAAAAGGAAACAAATAGAAATAACCACACTGCACAAAAATCTCATTCACTCTAATAAGCAAACATTACCTCTTGGCTACACTGACAGAGTGACTTCAATGGCATTCCCCAGGAAAGATTAGACCACAGAGTCAGGTTTCAGAATCCTCTTGGGTGGTACTTCTATGTCTCATCATGTCTCCTTGTTGGAGGGGAGAGGGAGCTGCTGGAGGTGTTATCTTTTAGAGGCATTGCAAGGCAAAGCTGGTGTGTAATTGTGGTCCTTAAAGATGCCAACACTACAAGGCTCAGGATTTGGAAAACTCCACAAGCTATTTTGGGGTTTCCTGGAATCTTCAGCTTGTGAACTGCTCCTTCCCCTGTAATTTTTAAACCCATGTTTATTTTAGGGTTTTTTACTCTTTAAAATCACACACATGCATACTTTTAAAAAAGGAAAAATCACTCTCTCCCTCCCGCCCTCTCTTTTCTCTCCCCTTCTCCCCAAATCTAGTGGAAACCTTGTTTTGTAGAGTAGGCATGGAAGAATCTTTCAAAGGGAGACTCCCTCCATGGTGACTTTCAGGGGTATCCAATCTGTGTCCAAACATAGTGGAAAGTAGTAGGCGTGCTGCCCAGGCCCCATGAGTAGAACTTTCCACAGTGAGGTCTGTCTGGGAAGATGCCCTTAATAAGAACATAAGAAGTGCCATACTGGGTAAGACCAATGGTCCATCTAGCCCAGTATCCTCTCTCCAATAGTGGCAGAAGTGGATACTAGAGGGAGAGCACTTAACCAGATACTACGCATCTTCACAAACCATTCCCAGGCAAAAGATATAATATCCATAAAGTACTTTCATGATATGTATAAAGAGATCAAAGCTACCCTTGTCCTAAATTCACCACTGGGGAAAGAACAGTGTTCAAAAGCTGTGAAGCTCCCGATTCATCATTTTTAAAGTCTCATTGCTTTACAATTTAGCATGTGCTCTTCTGGCTTTGGCCTAAAGTGAGTGAGATCAAAGCAAGTCCCTGTCCCCTCATCAGTTTAAGGCATGAGTCTTTGCTACAGGTCAGATAGCTAATCTAGAAATCTGAGGTATGGAGGTAAGTATACATGCCAGTTGATTACTTGTTCTTTTTGTCAAGATGTTTTTACTCTATTTATGGACATTGGTGGACCTGAAACTTCATTTGTTCGCATCAGCTTTATGGTGCTTTATCGCCAATCAAGTAATTCCTTGCTTACATTGGGAATATAGAAAGGAGGACCAGGCCCTACCCTGAGGGGGTGGGTTGCCATTCTCCTCTCTGCTGGACTGAGCTAGATTTCTCTGACACTTTGGGAACTGTTGAGTAACAGATCTGCTGAGTAACAACATAGATTTTTTCCTTGGGCTGTATGCCATCTGCCAACAACATCCAGCAGCATAGAGGAAAGATGAGGATTTCTGATGGAATGAAAGGCCCATGCCTCCTAGAGGACACCTTCATAAACCCCCAGTCTATAGTGTGCTTCATTGTATAGTTGGAGGAGAGGAGATGATGTGCAGGTACTCATTACATCTGTCTATAGTGTTGTTAACATCTTTCACTAGCAATAAATTCACATACCAAAAGTGTGGAAGGGGTTAGAGCCACAGCAGTGGTAGAGGTCTCTTCTGTGCCCAACCCATCTCAAGTTCTTTAATCACGATATTTATATAATAAAGGATGAAGGGATTTATGTACAGAAACTCCCCATCTCAGCTTTGCACGGCAGGGTGGGAGACATTTTTATCCACCGTTGACAAAGGACATTCCATCAACTAGGGAGATCTGGATTTTATTATAGGTCTCGGGCTACACTGCAAAATAACTATCTGCCAGAGAAAATGTGGTCAAGGCATATTTTATTAATAAATGGCTGCTGTTCTTGGATTATGTGCATGTAGAGACTCTCCAATTAAATGGCAAACCTGATAGGCCATATATTATATCTCATTTCAGGGTTTGTTTTTCTTGGTCAGATTCCCTTACTATACAGAGGCTGTGTTGGGTGTCCCCTGTCACCACACTTAGGGAACTTTGGAGCTTAACTGATTGCTGTCCTCATGCAAGTAGCCCACTGCAGTCAGTGGGACTGTTCATATAAGTAAGGTCATCACAGTTCAGTTCTTGATTTGTTGTTCCTGTGCCAGCAACTGTACCATTTACAGTAGTGTTACAAGATCAGGGCTCCATTATGCTGGGTGTTGTACATACATGTGGTCTAAATGAGGAATGAATTCTTGCCACAAAAAGCTTACATTTTCAGTGGGCAAGACAAAGGCCATTTCGTTACTGTCCACATGGTATAACAAAGGAACTAAATCAGAGGGGAGATCCAGTGTTAAGAAGTCTGCATAGCAGATCCAGCAACAGACCTTCACCCTCCTCAAGGAAAAAAAGCTAAATGCTAATCAGAAGTGAAATAAAAATATGAACTACCTCTATAGGACAATTTTGTTTAAAAATATACTGTAAAGATGAATAGTCTGAATAGTGATTTTGCTTTCAGATGCCAGCTGTCGTATCCACATGCACACACACCTTCTTAGTGGTCAAACCTGGTTCCATTGAAGGCAATGGCAAAACTTGTATAGATTTCATTGGGGATGGCATTTTCCCCAATACATATATCAAATGTCAGCTTAGGTTTAATACTTGAGAGGGATAACCATTTTCCAAAAATTAAAGGAGACAAAGAGACGAGTGGGGAGGGGAGAAAGAATGGAGACAGAGTAAAGATATTATAAAAGAGATCCCAGGTGAAATAATAGGTCCAGGTTTTCATGTCTGGAGGTTGTTACTTTTTCCACAATTATTAGATCAAGCTCCTGCTTCTATCCTGTAAGAGGATGTACTTGGGATTTTTTCCAGCAGTGGTGGAATTTTTAACATGCACCATTCCAGAGCTGCTAATGCTGCTTTTCTTAGGTAGTCAGCAGCGGGGCTGTCCAGGTCTAGCCAGTTGTGCAGGCACAACTCAGCCAGGGATTAAATGGGACAACAGCAGGCTTTTCTCCACAGAGGAACAATCATAATACAGCACCAGGGATGTATGACAGAAAAGCTGAAGTATGTTGGCAAAATGACAGGGCTTGGGCATCTTAAGACTTGCAGGTGTCTAAGAAGGTCTTTGTTAAGGTAAGTTGCATACAGTGATGGAAGCTAACACCTGTGAAACAGATATGCCATCACAGGAATTGCCACAATGTATCAGTTAGTGGCTTGTCTCAAATTCTGCCCATTATTAAATGGTTTACAACCGGGCTCCCCAGCCTTCTTTCACTCATGGGCAACAGTATTGAATAAGTAAGGCCCTGACAGCAACACCATACTCTCCTGAGGAAACATGTATTTGTGGAAAGTCAAATTTCCTGTAGCTGTAGGCAAGGTCAGAAAGCTTTGTGGGCTACAATGTTGCCTGTGAGCCATGAGCTGAGGACCACTAGTTTAAAGAAAAATGTACAAAACACGTTATTCAATAACGTGCCATATTGGGACATTTCTCTTTAATCTCCTTTCCCCTTAATCTCCATTAAATATTGTTTTTTTCCCCTGAAAACAAGGGAATAAATAGACAAGGCAGACAAGATAGAAGAAGCAAAACACCATTACTGCTGTTTTAGAGCTGGGATGTGAGGCAGCAGAATGAAATGATTTGCCTAAATCACTTGGGATGTTTGCAGCAGAACTAGAAGTTGAATCCACATTTCAAATCCTACTCCTATATCTTGACCACAAAATCATCTTGTTCTCTTTTTTTCTGGCAGATTGTATCATTTATTCAGGGATGCTTTATATTAAAGGTTGTGTACAAGTAGTTTGTAAAGGGTTAATAAAGGCTTACGCAGTAGTCAAGAGTCCGATAATTCACTTGGTTGCTTAGATCTACCGTATCTTCTAATGTGCTCAAACCATATTTAATGCATCCTGCTCATGTCTGTAACTGGCTTATAACATCCTATTAGTCATTAATTAACCTTTTATAAATGCAAACTTAATATTAAGTGTGGCCAATTTTACATCATCCTTTTTAATAGCTTATAAAGCACCTTATACAGATGAAATGCCCTTTATGTGAATTGCATAAAAGGCAACTAACTCTGCCTAAGGCCATGCAGCAGGTCTATAGCAGAACTGGGAATATAATTCAGGAGTTTTGATCCCTCTAACTAAAATCAAATGCTAATTAGGAAAGCAAGAGAAAAAATGTGCTAACAGTTAAGGATTTTTGTGTTCTGAAGGCAGTAGATTTATTTTTTTTCCTTTCCATTTTTTTCTGCATAATGTGATAGCAACTAGGAGTCTTGTCATGGACCAGAAGAACCACATTAGGCCAAGTGCTGTGCAAACACAGAACAAAAATATGGTCACTGCCCTGAAAAGCTTGCAATTAAAGTATGAGATAAGAGATGGAGGGGCACCACGAGGGTGGGGGTGGGAAGGAAGCGGGGAAAGACACAGCATTGGTCAGCATAACAGATAGTGACTTCATTGTGTTATTACCCAAATGACTGTTACTCTTTTGTAGGCAATGGGGCAAAGGAGGGGTTTTGAGAAGGCATTTGGAGGCAGTCAGTGAAGTAACTTTACAGAGGTTCATGAGAAGTATGGGGTATTTATGGGAGAAAGCATGAAGGTTTGGTCAGAAGTCAACACTAAAAAGAATCAAAATGACAGGGAGAGATAGGGGGTGGAGTCTGCTGAAGATCAAATCCTCCACTGCATCAAGGTTTGATATTAAAGAAATAATTCTTTATTGCAACAGTTGTTGCCAAAAATGTTGAGCACCTGCATAACTAACAGCTGCATACCACCACGTGCAGGCAGACAGTGGGCTATACTATGACAGGAATGTATGGTAATGGAACGAATGACAGTGGACTGGAAAGGCAACCACAAGTATTTGTTAGGGATGGATTTCACCTACTTTGTGAAGGGCAACACAGTTGATGGAAGGCCTGGGAAACTGACTTATGAGGAGAGAAGAAAAGAACTAAATGCACTGAGCACGGACAAATGACAGCTAAAAAGGGAGATGTGATCAAAAGGTAAGAGGACATTTTTCTTTCTAATACGATAGGTGCAGAGGGAATGGGAGCACAGGACATAGGTAAATTCAGACTGAGGATTCCATAACTGAGACTGAGTCATGATATACTTTAAAGCAGTGCAGGACTTGTGTTGTCTGATGCATTTAAAGCTGGGCCTGTTAGAACACTAGAGAAAAATGTATTGGCAGGGAAATTTGGGATAAATGAACCAAGCAGAACATTTTCATCTGTAGTATCTCGGATTGGGTTTTTCCATTCCTCCAAGTATTGGATACATGAATCCTGGGCAGAACTGAGAAGGAAGGAATGAAAAAAGAGACCGTCCCCCTGTGTAAATGTAATTCTACTCTTAGTAATAATGTCTCTGTCTTACTCAAGATGCCATATTCCCCCTGATGATGAGAATTAGCACTGCTGAATTTAAGTGACTAGAATATGTTCTGTCTTACTTCTACAGGTCCTACAGAACCAGCTCAACTTGGGGAGCAGGAAATGGGTTCCATTTTGGCTCCCAAGTCATCAACAAATTTGCTAAACAAACTGCAAATGCAACACAGAAGTTTCCTTTTCAGTTATTTGCCAGCTCCACTGTCTCCAGTGAGGCCTCACAGCCGTGGCGGAGGACAGGCTTGTAATTGGTAGCCAAGTTGTAATTTAGAGCCAAATCTAGCTTGCCGCGTCCACAGTACTGCTGTAGGTAATGGATAAGGAAGGAGGATGCCAAGGTGACTTTTAGTTCCCAGGGGGCAAATGCAGGGCTGGCAGCTAGAAAAACAGCTTTTTGCTTCTTAGAAGATTCAAATCTGATCTGGAATCACTGAGATGGCAAAGGTAGAACCGCATAACTTGGTTTTACTGTACTAATACAGACCCCCAACTGGACCTGATGGGATTGATCATAAATCACTAGATTGTGGCTATGATTAAAATACCACCAGCCCTGCCTGGAACTTTATGCAGCCAGTGCACTTAGTGAAGAGCCCTTAGTGTGCAAGAAAATTGGAATTCTGTGTTAGGAACTTCCAGTTCCAGAATCCATCAATTCTCAGAGTGCGCACACCCTTGTCCAAATATTTATAATCTCTGAATACAAATAAAAGGAGATACAGCTGGTGACTCAGGTCCTGAACAGCCTCTTTTAGTGCTTGCTGCATTTCTATCATGTTGTCTTCTATTGAATTCAATAGCAAATGCTGTCAAGACTACTGATATTTAACTTTAAATAAGCTTTAAAAAGAAAGTTGGAGCTCAAACCCATTTTAGCAACTGCAACTACACAGCGGTTGTATGGTGTAATCTTGAATACATTTAACTTGTACCAGAGGCTGCATTTCCACTAAACTGAAGCTAAACTGCTTTGCAACACCATCTAGTGACAGTTGTGGCTGTTTATTAGAATCACATTTTCCAAGCCTTGCCAAGTAACCATTACATCCAGTTAAAATGAACTGCAAACAGACACTCAGCAGGAATTCTTCTCCTGCATACACTGACTTCCCTGCATTGACAGAGACCCCCAACAAACACAAGAGGAGAATTTTAGTCTTTAGTTTAATTTATATTTTTTATCTGTTTGTGCCCTTTGCTTAGTGGACAGTAAAACTAAGTTGATCAATTTCATTTCTCATTTCCAGCCAGTTTCAAAGTCTGGCTTTCATGCCTGAGGCCCTATCCAATAAGGCATCGCATGCTGAGCATACATGCATGCATGCACACAGTCCTATTCATATCAGATTTAAAACAGAATAAGCTAAGGCTGTACATTATATTGGCACTGTTTCTTTAGAGTACTATTAAAAGATCCTTCCGCTGCTCAAAGCCTTGTTTAAAAATAATGGCCATACTTAAACAGGCACTCAGAGATGAGCCTGCCATTCAACAAGTCTGCTGTAGAATAAACATTTGAGTTACAAACCTCTAAGGAAATAAATGGGAAGAGAGTGAGGTAGATGCACAGTGATGCCCGGCCCTTCAACTCTAGCTGTATTACCAGACAACAATCAATTGGTCCCAGACTTTTGGGTTGTTTTTATATTTGGGAACATTTAGAATTATTGTTTGTTAAACTTTTTCATTTTTAACACTGGCATTTTTTTCTGCTTTTTTCTTTTCTTTTTACTTTTAAAGAGCTAATCAAAACCTTATGTTTACAAAAATGTAATATCTCTGGGTAGTGGCAGCAGCAAAGCTCTTAATATCCTGCAGCGAGCTTGTAACTTAACCCTCATCTTTTCCAAAGCCTGCTCTGCTTTCCTGGTTCTTATTTTGTCTTCTCAATGCTGGGCACAGGGAAAGGTTACTTTGCATTTACATAGTTCTCTTCCCACCCTACCCATCTTTCGAAGTTCAGGCCATGTTACCAGGGCTGTTTGGTATTCTTTTTCTTTTTCTTTTTTTTCTGAGAATGCATTCAGCATAAACCTTTGAGCCAGCATCTTAATCTTAAATAGAGCCATCTTTACAAATTTCAGTTGCAAGCTGATTCTGCAGCTATGGGACCTTATGATAAAGGGTTATGTTCTCCTCTCAGATGCACTGAAGTGGCTGGCTTCACCAAAAGCTTCATGTGGTCTGCTAAGGGAAGCATCTACCCCCAAATTCTCTTGCTCCATATGTTTTAGACCTTCAGAAGCACTTAGTACATTCAGGCCAGCTTGCTCCTCCATCTGAAAGTCTTTGAGTATAGTCTATTTTTGCTAATCTGAAGTAATGGGTTTACGGTGGAGATTTCTCTAAGAGGTTCTGTGGTTCCTGTTCTACAGGGTTTGATCAGGGCTGAGCAACTCAAACTTTCTTGAAGACCACTTGCAAGATATGCTTTCCAATGGAGGGCTACCATAAGTGGTGTCCATCCTAACAGATGAGAGCCTTGACTACATTTGCAAGCAAGCAATTGAACTGTGCATACAAATATATGCACAGTTTAATGGCATTCTACGCAGGAAGGACATGGGACTTACTGATTTACACTTCAGATCCTCTTTCGTTTTTGCATCTTGTGGAACAGCAATGATGACTAGTTTAATGAAGAATTACGGTGGGCTTCTGGGATTATCCTGGCAAGTCTTCTGCAGCCTGTATACTGTGTGCAGCCTGTAAACTATGCTGTGCCCTCCTGGACAAGTGACCTCTTCTAGCCTTAAAAAAACAGGGGATGATTCTATCATATAATTGCATTCCTGATTAAGCCTTGCTAATTGGAATCAGTGGAATGACTGATGTATCAAGGACATGTATTTCCCTAAGAATAGCGTATGTACATGTGGACTTCTGTACATATATGCACAGTCTTCATTCTTGCATTCACAGGTTACAGCTGGGCTGCTTTGCCATGGGCCCTGGACAGCACAGTGGCCTGCCTATCCTGTCCAAATTGCAGGATTAGGCTTTAAGCTCAGTTTCAATTCAGGTTTCTTCATGACCTGACCATATGTTTGGAAATGCCCAGCAATGGAGAAAAGCCAATGAAAAATGGGAAGGTTGGAGGGGGGGGATATTTTTGTGGGAAAAGTATCTCTTTTGGTCCCTTTTTAAAATCTAACATTTTCTGATTAGCTGTAGGGCAGGACAGAATGGGATCCATATATCACTTCCAGTTTGGGACTTTAGGACTTCTTGTTGGTTTTCCATTTTACTGTCATACATCCCTTGCACAACCCCACAATGTTAACTCTTAACCATGTTCATAGCGTCTCCCACCAGATATCTTCAGGTACTTTCTCAAATGCAGTTTGTGCCTCTTGATAACTTTCATGGTCTTCAGTCTTCTATTCTGGAAGCCGCAAGCACAGAGAAACCAAGTGGCTTCAACTGTGGTTCTTTCTTGACTTGCTGTGACTGAAGCCTAGGAATTCCAGCTACCTACATCTCTCCTTCTTCCCTGCTCTAACCACCAGGCCGCAAGGCATTATCTTGGTCCTTCTTCAATCCTCAGTATGGCTGCATAACTGCCATTTAGGCATATAAAGTGACATAGAATTCTCCCCAAAGAGTTTCCAAGTGGTAAAAACAGCTTGTCATAGGAAATTACTTTTTCTGATCCATTTGACTGGTGATCAGTCTTTTTAAAAAATGTGTTATTTCTGCCACTTTAAGTAGGCCCCCACCACTACCAGGTGCAGCGGGGTGTTGTGTTCCTCTCCCCATCCATTTTTCCAGGCCTTAGCAACTGCTGCTATGATTTCCATTCACCAGGCCTCCCTTCCCAGCAAAACAGTATCTGTTAGATTGTTTATACAGCAAAGGTCAGTCCCCAGATAAACTGCTTCTATTGAACTGAGAGCATTACACAAAGAAACAAAGGCTGTGCAGAGCTGACATCAAGGAAGGTTTCTAGAGTTCAGCAGAATGGACAGGAAGCCACACACACAAAGGAGAAGTGAAGGGAGTGAAGATCTAAGAGTGTGCTGAGAAAGCAACCAGGCGAGCTGAGGGCAAGCTTCAGAGCTAGCCAGAGCCACCTCCTGGGCTTGGATACAGCTGCCCAGCCTGCTGCTGCGACACCCCATTGGCTCAAAGGCAACCCATTCCCTGTAGGGACAGGCTGAACAGCTGGTGGATGGTCATTTCTGCTGCAGCTCCGTATGGTACAGAGCACAAGCTGCTTAGCACTGACTAGCTCCCTGTGCGACAGTCTCCTTAAGCCTCACCCTAGTTGGGGGCATCCTACTGATTTACAGGAACCACTAACTCTCTCCACACATGCGGACCACTCCTAGATACATCATCTAGCTTCTACCTTCCTGGCATGCAGTAGGAAACAAAAGCTTGCTGTTTCCCATGAGCCTACGGTGCTTGGGTTTCTGGCTGCTGTTTGGAAAGGAAAATGTCAGGTAGCTTGGCTTTAAAACAGGAAAAAGATATCTGCCCTTTCCTTAGGGTTCTCCACTGCAATCACAATCCTTTGGGCCCAACAGTAGATCTAGGATCTTGAAAAGAGTTTGCAGAAGCATTGGGCCCTTGGCCTTCCAGCCTGACAGGACATGGCAGGCACTGCTGACTGCCTGCTTGACTTGAAAAGAGGAGCGGGGAAACACAGCTCTGCAGGATTAGGCTCTCAGCTCCCATGGATGGCAGGACTGGAAGAGGAATTGATTGAAGGGGAGTGCAACCCCTCCCTCCTCTTTGGATCTGGCCCTGTTTGGGCAAGTCTGGACCACAGCTGTCTCAGTGCTGCTTCTCTGGTCTCTTTCAGTGGCACTTTCCCAGCAGCAGTGTCTGTAGACAAGTCACCAACAGCACCTGCAGTCAGGGCATCAGGGATTGCAGGGACATGAAAAACCAAAGGGAATATATACCTGAGCCTCAGACCAAGCTCTTAGTGTGTAGTGAGATGGCAGAGGAAAGGTCATATGTTTGATTACTGCATGCATTTGATTTGAGCCAAAGGGAGCTTTAGCTCCTGCAAAAGCCTTGCTCACCGCACCTCTTCCCCTCGTCCCCCTGCATTGTTTCCCTACACAGAAATCTTGGTCACAAATGGGATGAGTTTGGAAAAAAGTGATTCAAGATTTTGGCACGTTTGGAATCTCACTGTCCAACTTGGGATGCCTTAGAAAAGTGGCTTGCACAGAATGGATGCCCAGCACTTCCTGAAAAATCAAGCCTTCTGAAAACTTCTAGGTGAATCAGCTATCAGGTGTGGGAGTTGGTATTGATCCCCATAGAGCTTACATATGCAGTATTGCCAACTCTCATGATTTTTGGCATTGTTCTTAAAGTCTACGTTTCGGGAATGGGAGAAACTTAGCTCTTTCTTTTATATTTATATATAAATATATATAAAAGAAAGAGCTATGTTCTTCACATTCCTGAAGCATAGACTTTAAGGACAACACCAAAAATCATGAGAGTTGGCAATGCTAGTTCATATGCTACATGAGCATAATTCATCCCAGTGCAGGTGAGGAGTAGGAGTGTATGATAAGACATGAATTCTGCATCTTACCTAAGACCTTGATCTTGGATTTTGCACACCCCCTCTCCTATTTTCCAGGAGCAGTAATCCTCACAGTAAGAACTCCATGGGTACTATGGGTAGCCCCAAGCATTGTGCACTACAATTCCCCTTCTAACTACAAGACTTTTGTTTTTCAGTGCTGAACACACGTATAGCCAGGAGCTGATACCATTCTTGGAAGGTGCCAATGATGAAGCTTAGATCCAGATCAGATCTTTTCCAAACTGAAACCATCACAGCTGCCATTGCCAGGAATTGCTCAGGGCCCCATTGTGAGAGCTCATTTGGAGGGAGTTATCCTCCTTGCATTGTTCAGAGTTCATTTAGATGCAATAGGGAAGAGTGCCTTCTGGTCAGTTTCAGCTAACGCTGCCTTCCCAGAAATAAAGTCATGGAAGATTTTACAACCAGGGATGAAAGCCAAATCCACCTCCTTAGTCTGAGCATATTGGCATTCAGTTTTCATCAACACCCATGAGACACTGTTCCCCCACTCTTACCATCCTATTGGAAGAGGGCTAAGCCAGTCTCTTCCTTAGAGGGGCAATTACATTTGTGCTTAGGGTCACCATTCCTCAGGACTGTGGTAGCTTTAATTAACTCCTTCCATTTTTTAAGCTTGCAGTTATGTTCTTGATCAGTTAGTGCATTAAGGTTGTTGTCTGCTGGAAAACCTCTGTTTTGGTGTCTTGTGTCTCTATTTTTGTCTCTTTGGAGTGATGCCCTCATGATTAGAGGCAGGGTTTCCATCAGGTCACTCTTGTTAATGTTGATGTAGGGCAGCATTGTACAGGATATGCCATGCTAGCCTTGAGCTGGCTAGTTCCTGAACTGAAGGCAGCATTCCTACCTTTCTGCAATATGGGTGCAATGCCTAATATGGCTGTCCTTCTTGCTGTTGGGGAACTAGTACCTGTGAAGTAAGCATGCATGCCTCAGTATTGGAATGTCCTGCTCAGCATGGCACTGCCTTGTGCTAGAAAAATGCACCCTTACAATGTAAAAACCTCATTTTATTTATACAGAGGCTGTAGGGCCCCACCCTGGTAGCGTAAGGGACTTCACAGTATAAAACAATGTGTACTCACTTTACAATTTTTCTCTGCCAGAGTGGTATGAAGGATAGTTGATGTAAATGATGATTCAGGTTAAACTCACTGACAGTCAAATATCTGTTACATAGGTAACAGCTCACTCAGCTTCCATTAGGTCTGTTCCTCATGGTAATATATTCTCCAGAGTTGGCACTGGCTCCCAGTAGCTTTTTTGGCTGCAATTCAAGGTGCTAGTTTTGACCTATTAGACCTAAGTGTTCTGGGCTCAACCATTTGTTTTTCCCTTGTGTTCAACCATGGTCCCTAAGGAGAGCCAAGGGCAACTTCCTGCAAATACCATCTGTGCATCAAGTTCATTCAGCAAAAACATGTGAGGAGTCACTTCTGGGAGTCAGTGCTCAGCTCTGGAACTCCCTCCTCCTAGTGGTCTAGCAGAGCCTGAGCCTGGGCATCTTCTGCACAAGAAGGACAGCTCCTGGACTCCACCTGGGGGCTGAGACCCAGTCTGGACCCATATATAAATGGTTTCTACTAGGGCTGTGCAAAGCTTTAGTCCCTGATTTGATTCAGCAGAGATTCGGCCCAATTCGGTGGCCGAATCTCCGAATCTGAATCTTATCAGGATACCATTTAATCTCTCCAAATCTAATCAGAACCCTCCAAATTGATTCAGAGAGATTTGGAAAGATTCAGAGATAGACACAGCTTTAAATGTTTTTTCTACATACTTCAAGGTAGTGGGCGGCTTCTGAATGCTGCGATGCTGGGGTGCATGGAGCAACTCACAGGAGTGTGGAGGGCTCCCCAGTGCGTTTGGCAGCAGACCCAGAAGTGGACCCTGTTCCTCCCCCCTTGCACCACCGCTGCAGGTGCTCCCCCTTTCCTGCCCTGCACCGCGGGGCTGGGCCTGGCCCCCCCCCCCGCCACCATTGTGGGGCTGGCGCTGGGCCCACTCACCCCCTGCCACTGCCATTGCGGAGCCCAGCACCCCCCTCCCCATACCCACCATTTTGGGGCCAGGCCAGGTCCGGTGTGCTCCCCTCCACTCGCCCTTCCCACCACCATTGCCATCTCCAAGAAGCAAGGAGCAATGGAGCAGACCAGTGGCTGGCCTCGCCCCCCCATTCAGTCTGCTCCATTGCTGCTGCATCCAGGGAGTGGGGGTGGGGGTGGGGGGCAGGTCAGCTGTGTCCCCACTATCATGTCAGCACTCTGCCGCATTGCCACCTCCTGTCCAAATGCTGTATTAACACTCTGATTGGTTATTTTCGTCAGCCAATCAGAGTGCGAATAAAGTGTGATGGACAGACAGACAGACAGACAGACTACAGCTTTTATAACATTAGAATCTTGAATTCCATTTCCTCAGATGCCCTTTCATCAACCTGGTATATCTCAGGTACATTGATGACTTCTTCATAATATGGATCCCTGGGAAAGGAATTTATAGAGAAATTCCAGCAGGAGTTTAACTCAGGAATACTCCACCCACCAGATTAATTTCTTAGACACTATAGTGAGTTTACGATAACCACATCACCACCACATTGTATCAGAAACCAACCAGTTGCCATGGCTATCTTCAAGCCAACAGCTTCCATCCTAAGCATATCACTAGATCCATCGTCTGCAGCCAAACCCCACATTACAACCATATCCTCTCTGATTCCACCGACTGGGGTGATCGTCCCTAAAGCAGGAATTGCTACAATTCCAGAACAATCCCAAAACTGTAGCTACTCAGATCACCAAAGCCAGATTCAGACCTTGCTCTGACCTGTTACAATGCCAGCCCTGGGACAAGAGCAACAGGATCCCTCTGATTGTCACTTGAAGTTTCAAGGTTGAACACCTTAGACTTGTCATTAATAACCTCCAACCAGTCCTGGAAAAGGATCACTGTCTCAAGGTTAGTGGTCACCACCCACTTCCTCACCCTTTCTCTCCTTCCTCCCCACATTTTTCATTCAAATAATTCACTACACTGTATACAGTACTCTATGCTTGTCCTTTTACAGCATCTGATGAAGTGTGATGGAGTTCTCTATATCTCTTATTTATTTAGTCTGTGAGTATCTGCCCTGGCTTCTATATGCTAACACCATACTGACACCAGTGGGTAAAGGCAGACTTATGATAAGAAACCTACAATGCATAATATCCTTTTGACAGGAATTGAAAGCAGTTGGTACACAGGAATATATGCAGTATCAAGAGGCAGGGCAGTGCAAACCATGGAGTTGATTGCAGAAAAGCAGCAGAATATAAGAGGAGGGGGAATAGTGATCCTGTCCCTGTCCCGAACTCATGTAGAACAGAATTCATGGGTGCCTGTAGACATGCTGGGAGGTTGCTCCGATGTGCTACAAGTACAGTGCAGCAGAGCCAACTCAATTAATTGAGTCTACTGGAGCGTGCTAATTTGTGCACTCCAGCCAGCCTCTGTGTCTCATGCATCAGCATCCCTGTGCTTCAAAATGGCAGTGGGGCGCTTTAACTAAAGTTTGTTTGATGAGCTTTAGTCAAAGTGCCCCCACTGCCATTTTGAAGTGTCAGGACGTGGCTATATGAGACGTTGTGGTGCTTTACTTAGAGTGGCTCTTGGAACCACTTGAAAGCGCCCCAGCCCCCACCTCTGGAGCAAGTGTAGAAACGCCCCAGTTCCCTACATTCTACAATGTAGGGACATAAACAAGGGTTCGTGAAGGGCAAACTGAAATTAGAAAAAGAAACATGCAGTCCACAAGATTAGTGAACACACAGAGCTACTAAAGAAGTGAAACTCTTCTGCCAGGCACTGGTTGGCAGCAACAAAGGCTACGTTCCAATTTCAGGGTACCCATAAGTCTTCACTGTGGCTTGAGCCCCCACCCAGACATCTGGGATCACTGAATGCGGCTGTGTCCTGCATAAACATTATTCCCTCTTTACAAGCAGTGCAAACACAAAAGGACAGATTTGTTGCAGAAAACAAAGGCAAAGGAAACACCAAGTGCAATTTGAAACATTACAACAACAAGGTATAGTCTATAGGTTGCACCCTTTCTGGGGAGATTCCCCCTTGCCCAGGCAGTCTGGGACTTGAGAGGCTCACCCAAAGGGTTAGTTTTGGGGGCCTGCACCCCTATATCTGCCACTCAGCATCAGGCTGGACAAAGGAGCCCACACCAGAGTCTTACAAACTGCTCCTAGAGGTTCGCTGTGCCTCAGGGAGCTGCTAGTGACCGTCAGTCTTTCTGTGATGCAAGGGGCCCCTTGTTGCTCCCTGGGAAGCTGTAGGGCGCTGATCTCCACTTCCACATGATGGTTGTGAGGGGATGATTGCAGCTTTAGTCAGCATACTACACCCCCAAAATTTATGATCCCAATCCCATAGCTCCTGCTGGGGCAGAATAGCTGTAAGAGAATTTAAAGAGGATCCAGGCCTATCCTGCCTTGGGGCCTGAACTACAGCTAGTCTCAGCTACACAGCTAAACTGAGACAAAGGAGCTGCTAACACTACAAAAAGGGCACATCTACATGTTGCCCTATGGCAGGGGCGGGCAATTATTTTGGACAGAAGGCCGCTTACTAAGTTTTGGCAAGCCATTGAAGGCCGTGTGACAGGCAGCTAGGGGCAGATTAATATTAATTTTCTAAATTTTTTCGGGACCCCGTGGGCCGGATAGAATGGCCTGGCTGGCCACATCTGGCCCACGGACTACATTTTGCCCACCCCTGTCCTATGGCGACATTGTGTCATGCTTTAGTAACTGCCTGTACTGCACTGTGCACATGGTGTACAGTTAGTTTTAACTGCTAACTCACTGTAACAGCACACTTAAATGGGGGGGGGAACACTGCTATGGCGAAGTAGCTGATGGTCACGTGTAGACTCCCATAATTGATACATCACCATAGCATGCTGTATGGTGACATAGCATGTCACTATGGTGACATGGGGTGACATGTAGATGTGCCCAAAAAGTGCCAGACCTATTTGCACCAGGACCTAAAATACAGCAGGGCTCAGCCATACAGCTAGACTGAGACAAAAGAAACTGTAACAGCAACAAAAAGAGCCAGACCCATTCCTGGTTCAAGTTTGCCAGGCTTCAATCCTGGCCAAAAACTGCCATAGGGATTAATATCCTCCTGGTATCATTCCACTCAAAATCCATGGAAAACGGGGAGGAGAGGGAAATAAACTGAGTCCCAAACTTTGAGAGAGACCCTCTCTCCCTTTACTTCCTTCACATAGCTCCAACTTGGTACTCAAGTGAAAAGGGGGGAGACCCCCCCAATGGGGAGTAGTTTTCTCCAGCTCACAATGAGCCCCACCCTGCAGCTTCTGGCTCTCTAGTAGGGGTGTGTGAAATGGGCCCTACTTGATTTGGATTCAGCCTGAATCGGGGACAGTGATTCAATTAGTTGATTCAGATCACTGTCCCCAATTCGATTCAGCCAAAACGAAATCTGAAGATTCAATGCTGATTTGGAGAATCGGTGATTTGGCCATAGACACAGCTTTAAAAGTTTTTTCTACATACCTCGAGATACCAGGTGCAGCTTGTGATCACTGCAATCCTGGGGCGCATAGAGAGTCCCACAGGAGGGCCCTCCACATGCTGGACAGTGAACCCAGAATGGACCAGAAGTTGCACTTCTGGGTCCACCAGGGAGCACATGTGCCCCACCCCCGCGAGGCACCAATTGCCAAGCCAGAGAGGTGTGTGTGTGGGGGGGGCCCTGTGTGCTCCCCAGTGGACCCAGAAATGGACCTAGAAGTGCTTCTGGTCCACTTCTGGGGCTGCTGCCAACTGTGCTGGGGAGCCCACCGCACTCCTGTGGGACAGTCCATGTGCCCCAGCATCACAGCCACCTTCTACCTAGAGGTATGTAGAAAAAACTTTTAAAGCTGTGTCTATGTCCAAATTGCAAAATCTTTCTGAATCTCTCCAAATTGGTTTGGAGGGTTCTGATTCAATTTGGAGAGATTAGAGGGTCCTCTGATTCCATTCGGACTTGGAGATTTGGCCACTGAATCAGGCTGAATTGAATCAGGGACCAAAGCTTCGCACAGCCCTACTCTGTAGCTGCTCAGCTGAAAGATTCTTATATACCTTGGCATGACATTACCCCAAGTATCCAGTAAGGGCTTGCCAGGCTTCCATTGCTTTTAGCCAATTTATTTAAAAGAAAACTTCTCAGTCTGGTTTTCAGTACATGACAGGGGTGCTAAACAAAAGCCTCAGGTATCAGGACACTGCAGAGGGCTTTCCTGCTTACATGCTCAGACAGCACATTTCTCCCCAGATTAACAAGCAGCCAAGATACAGAAAATATAGAAGCCATGATTATATATAGCAAAGCAGATATATATTAAGAATGATCATGTTTAAGCTAAACACATTCTGTGGTAGAAAACAATATATAGAAACTAAATCATTGGATGATGGTGTTGCCCGTGGACATAGTCTTTCTAGACTTTAAGAGGGCCTTTGACACTGTCTCTCACCCCATCCTCATCAATAAATTAGGCGACTGTGGCATTGATGCCTACACAGTTGGATGGGTAAAAAACTGGCTGATGGGGCACACCCAGAGAGTAGTGGTGGATGGGTCGTACTCAACCTGGTGAGATGTGAGCAGCAGGGTCCCCCAGGGCTCGGTCCTCGGGCCCGCACTCTTTAACATCTTCATCAGCAACTTGGACAAGAGGGTTGAAAGCACATTGTCCAAGTTTGCTAATGACACTAAGATGTGGGGTGAGGTGGGCACACTTGAACGGAGAGAGAGGCTGCAACTAGATTTAGATAGACTACAAAAGTGGGCAGATGAGAACAGGATGGGGTTCAATGTAGCCAAATGCAGGGTGCTGCACCTTGGGAGAAGGAATCCACAGCATACATACAGGCTGGGGAGTTTCCTCCTTGAAAGCACAGAGGCGGAAAGGGATCTTGGAGTCATTATTGACTCCAAGATGAACAT
>NW_017729034.1:3062817-3066680 GCF_001723915.1 Gavialis gangeticus
GGCTAGATGATCTGATCAGGTCCCTCCTGACCCTAGGTACTATGACACTATGAAACTATATACAGCAACACACTTTGCAGTACAAACAAAATACCCAGCAATATGAAATTAGAACACACTTTGCAGTACAAAATTGCTTGTACATTGTGTGTGTTACAGAAGAAACTGAACCAAGCACTGAAACAGAGTTGCTCTCCATTACCATCAGTGGAGGATATATGAAGTGGAAGAAACTTTTTTTACAGCCTGAAAAAAAAAGACATCTTTACACCCACTAAAAGTAGTGCAGAGGTGACCAGCAGCCTTGTGGAAGGCGACATTTTGAACCAAGCACTGAAACAGAGTTGCTCTCCATTACCAGCAGTGGAAGATATATGACTTGATTTATTCAAGGCTAATATAATTTTCTGTTTGTGATATCAAGAATGGGTTCTGTGCTGAGTTAAACGAACCATCCAGGCAGGTAGCAACATTTTGCCATACATTTTCTCAGGTGCCACTGAGTATGAATGCCTTTGGGCATCAGCCTCACCCCAGAAGTGTTCCAGTGCCGGCTGAACCAGGCATTGGAGGGACTCTCAGTCATGAATGAGATCTAATATTTGGACAGTACTCAGACACTCAAGTAAAGGGAAGGGTATAGAAACAATAATGAATAACCCACTGTATCTTTGGAGAAACATCTGAAGATATGGGTGTGCAGCACAGCCCAAACCTCCTAAACTTTTGAGAGTCCCTTTCATCACTTGCACTGTGAGTGATGCAGAAATGGGATGAGCTCTGTAAAGCAGTTTCTTGTCCTGTTCTGTGCATCCTTCAGTTGAGATCATGACCAATAAGGTACAAAACACAGCTGGATGCTTCTTGCATTCCATATTCTCTTCTTCAGGATGAGTTTGGCAGAGGAAGCTCTCGTAAAAACCTGATAGCTGGTAGGAGATGAAGCTTTGCTGCTGGTATGATACCTAGGTGAAAAGTTTATGAAAAGTCAGCTGCTGCATCACTTTGCAGACTACTTTGCCAGACACAGACAAATGGTTCTTTCAACATCATGACTTTATGTCCTTATTGTGGCTTCCTGCCAGCATCTCTTCCACTAGACTGTATTTACATTATCCCTGTAAAACATTGCTTCATGCAAGTGTCTGAATTGCTTCAGGCAGACAAGGTTCTTTGGGTAGATGTGATAACTTTTATTATGTTGAAAGTGTTTCTTTGGATGGGTCCTACTCCTGACTTCAGTAGATTGTGGCTTGGTTGCATGGTCCCTGTTGGTTATGCAATGCTTTCCATCTGTGTCATTTACATATAACTTAACCCAGCCTGGAGTTTGAATGGCCTTACTGCATCAAGGTATTTTATTCTCATTATGTTCAGAAAGTCAGGAAAGATGATCAGTAGAAGTCTAACCAGCTATTCACACACTCACTTCATACTCATATTCCTCAATTCTTGCCAGCTGGTTAGACTTTTACCAATCATCTTTCCTGACTTTCTGAACATAATGAGAATAAAATACCTTGATGCAGTAAGGCCAATTAAACTCCAGCCTAAGTTATATGTAAGTGACACAGATGGAAAACACTGCATAACCAACAGGGCCCATGAAACAGAGCCACAATCTACAGAGGTCAGGAGTAGGACCCATCCAAAGAAACACTTTCAACATCTAACATCCAAACAATACAACTACTTAATTGTCACAGCACCTTTCTTCTGTAGCTCTCAAAACTCTTTGCAAACTAGTACCCACTCCCATTTTACAGATGGTGGAAATTGGGAAAAAATGGGGAAATGACTTGTCTGAAGTCATATGGCAGGGGGCAGATCCTAAGCTAATGTAGATTGGCATAGCTCAAGGTGGGGAGGGAGTGGAGCCATCTCAGTTCCGCTATGTCAGAGAGCCAACAGGAAACCAGGAGCAAAACTCCCACTAATTTTAACAAGTTCAGCATCTCACCTTGCATGTCTGATTCCTTTTACCATCTCCCCCAACCATCCTTTTTTTCCCTACTTCTCCTGATTAAAGACTGTAGCATGTGGCCACAATAATTATATTTTAGCTCAACAAGTAATCAAACTTCATCAGCTCAAACTTCATCAGCTCACTTGGGGCCTTGTCATAGATTCACAACAGTTGCAAATCACTGGAGTGTAGTGACCTTAAAGTTAATACTTGTTAGGAGATAACCCTCACCTGAAAGGGAACAACTTAACAAAAACCCAAGAGCACTCAGGACATGTGAATCAGCTTGAACATGCTTCCGCTTGTGTTTTAACTGCACTTAATAAGTGTTAAGTTGAACATATGACACCACCCTTTTTTCCCCTCCTTCTCCTGAGTGAAGGGTGTGCAGGATTTGGCCAAAACAGTTGTATTTGGGCTCTAAAAGGGACATTCTGACAAACATCAGTTTATCTTGGAGATGCAAACTTTTGTTACTTCACTTTGCATTCTGACACCATTAACCATATGTAGGAGTGTGTCAAAGCTGCTGTAATCTTCTCCTGTATCCTTGCCATGTAATTGACACAACTTCAATTCTCATTCACTCTTTGATAGGCCCCTTCTGTTCCCATATAGACCATTTAAGGATCTGATCAGTGGAGTTTGAACTGGAGTAATTTATATAAGGCACATCACCAGAAGATAATGGCCATAAACTGAAGAAGAGGAGATATAGATTAGATATTAGAAAACATTTCTTTATGGTGAGCATTGCCAAAATCTAGAATGGGCATCCAAGGCAGGTGGTGCTATCCCCTACCTTGGAGGTCTTTAAGAGGAGACTAGACAAGCACCTAGCTGGAGTCATCCGACCCCAGCACTCTTTCCTGCCCAGGGCAGAGGGTCGGACTTGATGGCCTACTAAGGTCTGACCCTAAAAATCTATGAAATCTAAGGTGAACATTATAACACCAAAGACTGATTTAAAATCACCCTTGACCTTGACCTTATTTGTAGTGGCCATACTACCCATCAGTTACAGGTGATCTTAAAAGACCTGGAGAGTTGTTTTGGCTACATTGCTGGAAATTGTCTGGAAACTGGATCCTTCACAAAGTTTGCATGATTTGCATGTGGCTAGATTTACCACATGAATTGCATTCTGATACTTCTGTTACTTCTGCTTCTGGCCCACCGCTCAAGGTGAAACACATTAGAAAAGACCCCAAGACTCATTGCAGCAATAAAGACTGCTGGCTGCCATTCCATCTGCTTGGCCCTATTCATCTTGCCCTTGCAAATGAATTAGAGAAAAGTCAAAAGCTATTGTCATTAAAAACACATTTTTGTATTTCATGAAAAAGCCTTGTATCTTTCTCTTGTTCCTATAGGATATGACCTATTTCCTGACATATGTTAATACCATAACCACAAGCAATCATTCCTCTTGAAAGTGAATAAAAATACATGCTGTCACTTGAGATGAGTCACGGTCCTAAGGTTATGGATCTGATTGGATCCAATCACAATACTAAAGATTTGTCCAATATTTTGGTTTGAACCCATGTCTACATTTGTCATTGTTTCTGCGGGGTTTGGATAACTCAGATTCTACAGTCTATTCCAAGACACCAAATTCACTACTGGCACACCTTCCCTTTCACCCTAAGTTGTTTTTCCATCTCTTGGTCATGTGGTAACCTTTGTGAATTAAGCTGATCCCAGTCCAGGTGCTGGTATCCAGTTGGGATTGAGATACTTCAGCAGGAAATGCCTAAAACAAAAGACACAGATTTAGATGGATAGACTGCAGCATACATAGAGAAAGCACCATCAAAAATGTTACCCATCGGCTCAACAAGAGGACAAGAATTAAGTGGAAGAAGGAGAATTAACTTATCTGATATTTCTAGAG
>NW_017729034.1:3071680-3073311 GCF_001723915.1 Gavialis gangeticus
CCTAAAACAAAAGACACAGATTTAGATGGATAGACTGCAGCATACATAGAGAAAGCACCATCAAAAATGTTACCCATCGGCTCAACAAGAGGACAAGAATTAAGTGGAAGAAGGAGAATTAACTTATCTGATATTTCTAGAGTTGGTCTCTTCAAGGTCAGGCTGAGGCATGCATGTAAAGGACCATAGAAGTGCTTAGGAACTTCAAACTGTTGCTGCTGCACATGAGTGCTGCCAACCAACCTCTTGTATATTTTTTATAAATAATTTTAAAAGCTGTTTAATATTTGGACTGATTTTCCTTGGAGACAAAGTAGGTAACTTTTCATCCTTTTAATTTAAGATATTTCTGGTTTCCAGAGCAGTATTTCTTGCCAGTTCTCTCTGTTCTGTGTCAACCATTTTGAGAATTTTACAGTTCAGTGCCTTCCCTATAGCCTCTGAATATCCTATTCTCTTCTAGAAAGTCTTCAGTAATCCCTCTATGCTGTCTGATTGCAGACTGCCTAGTAACATGCATTGAGGAAGTGAATATATAGGATAGGTCCACATTTTTCTACCTGTAAGCATTTAAAAATGTTTCCAAAAAGGGCAAGTATTTCTCTCTGTCTTAGAGAAGCAAACTGTTTTTGGTGATGTCTTTTATTAGTCCAACTGTATAGCTGGGAGAGATGTTAGACAGTTTTTGGGCACAAGGTGTCTTTAGGTATTTTTAAGGTCCTGACTGCATTTTTTCCTCATTTCACACAGAGAATATTGAATAAGGATGAGGGCTAAACCATAAAAGGAAATTTACCCTGCAACCTCACAGTTTCCTATTTTATCGAACCTTTCCTTAAAATGGGATGCTCTACAGAGTGAAATAAAAGCAGAGACAGATTGCAACACAGACAGACTCTGGAAGAGATTTTATACAAAAGGAGGATTTCATGTAGCCGAGAGGAACGTGGAGGTTGCTGCTGATGGCAGAAGCTGCAGGGAAGGTTATTCCAGCAGCATAGCATGAAGCTCTCCATCAGGACTGAGTAACTACTGAAAACACTTGACAGAAGATGGGGACCCTGTTCCACATTGTACTACATAGGCCTGTGCAAAGTGCTTAGTATTTGCTTTGGATTAGGATTCGGCAGGCAGTGATTCGATTCGGTGATTCAAATCACTGTTCTGAATTGATTTGGCTGAATCTGATTCAGAGATTTGCCCAAATCTCCAAATCGGACAGGCCTATCACCCACGCACTGTCCCGGCCCTGGCACTGGCTGCCCTGCCCTATCCCAGCTCCCTGCTCTTTAGAAAGAAAAAAAAAGCCCCCACTCATCGGCTGCTGCAAGGTGGGGAAGGAGCGATCCCTGCTGCTCCCAATGCCCTGTGCTGCATGGGGGGCTCTGCCACGAGCTGCCAGAGGCTCCGATGGTCACTGCAGCAGCCAGTGAGTGAGGGTTTTTTGTTTGCTTTTTTTAAAGAATTGATGCTGGGGAAGGTGGGACAGCCATGGGGGGGTGCTGGGAGAGCAGACAGGGGATGGGGGATTGTGGAAGAGCCCCCCATGCAGTGCAGGGCAGTGGGGGGCAGTGGGGAACACCCCCCGCACCTGGCAGCAGCTGGTGAGTTGGGGCTTTTTTTTTTTTTTT
>NW_017729034.1:3073491-3076768 GCF_001723915.1 Gavialis gangeticus
CCCATGGTCTCCTGCCCCCTCCTCCACCCTCTACTTACCAGCACAAAATCTGGGTCCAGTTCCCTGCGGCAGCGAGTAGAGACTGCCCAAATCTCCAAATCTTTTCTGAATTGATTCAAGAAGCTTCAAATTGATTTGGACCTTTTTATTGGTCTCCTGATTCGATTCGGATTCAGAGATTCGGCTGCTGAATCTCCTCCAAATCAAATCAGCACCCAATGTTTTCAACAGCCCTACTACTACATAGTTCTTCACCAAACCAAACTGAGCACAAAGTGTGCTTGAAGTGAGGGACCATTCCAGGGCTGATCTGCAGCTGGTGCAAAGCATCCTGGTTTCATTGTAGTCAAGGATCTGGTGAGGATCTAGTCCAAATCAGGCAGTGCTTGAGACCCATAGGGCCCAAGGCTGTGTTGAATCAGGGTCTGAAGCCAGGAGACTGGCTGGAGGGGAATGGAAAGAGCTGAAGAAAAGAAGTGGCAGTTGTATAGTCTAAAGAGAGCCAGGTAGGCAGGGGTGAGCAGCGATGTGGTCATGTAAAGAATTGGTGGAATTAACTGTCTGCCTGTTTTTCCCTTCCTAAGCAGCACAGTTTGGATCCAAGCCTATTCTAGACAATTCTAGCTTTGCCCTTTCCAACTTCCCATTGTAGGGGGTCAAGCAAAGTCAAATAATAAACAAATAGTTGGCTCATACTTTCCTCTATGGCTTAGCTCAGAGAAAAGCATTTAGCTCTTTTTCCCACACTTATTCACCTTCCTCTGTCAAAGGTTAGTCAGCCTCTGTCCTCATACTTGAAGATGCAGGCTGACTAACCTCTAGTCAGTCACAGGTTAGTTTCCATGGTATAATATTGCATAAGTAGATACATGGTTAGGGTTCTGAGCGGATTAGGGCAGCTTCACCTTGCCAAGGCCATTGTCTGAAATGGAATACCAGATGCAGGACCTGATCCAAAGCCATAGAAACCAAGGGAAAATTCACAGTTACATTGATGTGTTTTGGATCAGCTCCTAACGTTTCACCAATGCCCAGACCAGCAAAATGTTGGAAAATTGTCCCTGATTTGCTAGTTTGGCACCTACAAACAAACCCCAGCCAAACAGGATACAAAAGCCTCGATCAGAAAGGTGTCCCTGGTGGACAGGAGAAGAGAGAGCATTGCAAAGTCACTCACCTAGGAATACTGAAGATCAAGCCATATCACTAGTATTTTACAGAGATAGATCAAGTTTATGGTGGATTGGATTCATTAAAGCCAGCCTCTGTGCTTCAAGCCTTTGAGACCAGAGTAGATGGAGGCTGAAGGCTCAGTTGTGCAGTAAAGGGATAGTCATATCTAAACATTTAAGTCTCTTTGGTTATTGCCAACAAAGGTCATCTTGCACAGGCCTTACTAGCAAGTGCTTTATGGTCAGGAGAGCACTTCGGGTAAAAAGTCAGGGTTGTCTTTTTCAGGAAATCACCTCAGGTAAGAAGTCAGGGTTGTCTTCTGCAGCACAACTATGAATATATTCCTTACACTGGGGATTCCACTCCTCCTTCCCATGGAAGTCTATTCCATACTCTGAACCATCTCCCTACAAGTTGTACCATGCTTTTAAAAATGATGTAGATAATTTGGGGAGTGGCCTGGGAAAGCAGCAAGAAAGATAAGAGGTTTAGAAAACACAACCTCTAAGGAAAGGATGAAAGAATTGGGTTTGTTTAGTCTAGAAATGAGAAGACCAGGGACTTGATGACAGTCTTCAAATATGTGTAAGTTTGTTATAAAGAGGATAGTGATCATGGAGAGCAAGACAAGAAGAAACGGTCTTAATTTCAGCAAGAGAGATTTAGGTTAGATGTTAGGAAAAATGTTCTAGCCATAATGAAGAGTGAAGCCCTGGAACAGGGAGCTAAGGAGGTGGAGGAATCCCTGTCACTGAATGTTTTTAAGAACAGTATAAGGCAATGGACAAGTGGGCTTCTTGTGGTCCTTTCCAGCTTTACATTTATATGATTAAATACAGCCCAGCCCTTTTTTATTTTCACCATGGTATTTCCAGTCTCACTTCCATGTACCAAACACCAGCAATTCTGCTCCCCTTAACATGAATAACCTTCCCTCATTACCTTGTCATATCCCTTACATGCCCCTTAACTAAGCTATTTTAAATTAGGTCCACTATTTTCTCCTTTATAGCTCTTTTAAGCCATCCTGCAAGGCCAAATGACAGGGTGAGCACAGTGTCAGGCCAGTTATTCTGCTTCTCTCTACAATCAAGTCCCTGTTTTCATCAGTATCACACATACAGCAAGTTTAGATTTTAAATGACCTTACATCTTTTTGTTTTGTGTTTGTACACCTACCGCAGGTGGGTTCTGGTCCATGACAAGGATTTATAAAACATGTCTGTACCACCTCACACCACTCTAGGAAATGCTGCTGTGCAAATACACCAGGCACACTTGTCCCCACAGTGCATGCACTAGTGCCAAAAAAAGTAAGGTTACTACTTACATAATGCTGATGGGGAGCACATTGTTGGATCAGTGCTGGGTACACATCCAGAAGCTCAACTGAGTCTCAGAACTTCTGAGAGCAGTGCTGGCACATGCCAAATGGTAGGTACAGTTTTTGGCTTTTGCCACACATGGAATGGGAACAAGTGGTATGTTTTCATGGTGGTGCCCCTAGCCATTGGGGAGGCAACAACAACAACAACTATCCTTGTCCTGCAACAATAACTCTTTTAATATGTCAGTTTGTCTGTGGATGTTTGTAAACTGTAAAAGCCAACAACGGAAAGAGTTCAAAGGCAATTGCTGACATGAAGTGTATCCTGGAATGAATGAATTATGGATGGTACACCAAGTGCAACTGAAGAGGCCACAGTTTACTTACATAATACTGGATGGGGAGCACATCTGGTCTTTCATAAGTATTCACCAGAGAGTGGCAAGTCAGCAGTAGGATCTCATGCTCTGGAAAAATACACTGTGCTGCATGCTCATGTTTGTTTCTTTGAACTTATGTAACTAGTTGACTTGAAAGAAATTGACTAAGGCCACATTATGCAACCAGAATTCATGTGCAACCAACAGTAGCTGTCTAGGAGGGCACTGCACCATTTAAGGCTATGTTAGGTCAGCCAGAGATGCCAGATTAAACAGATCAGAGCAGCAATTCTTATCTTTTTTTTTCGATTCCAGGCACCCCTCATTAGACTCAGGGCACACTTAAGGAAATGCCAGCTCTTGGCTTTCACCCATTTTTTGACTACTGAAAAATAAT
>NW_017729034.1:3081768-3083862 GCF_001723915.1 Gavialis gangeticus
CAGTAGCTGCCTAGGAGGGCACTGCACCATTTAAGGCTATGTTAGGTCAGCCAGAGATGCCAGATTAAACAGATCAGAGCAGCAATTCTTATCTTTTTTTTTCGATTCCAGGCACCCCTCATTAGACTCAGGGCACACTTAAGGAAATGCCAGCTCTTGGCTTTCACCCATTTTTTGACTACTGAAAAATAATAGGGCAATTCTTATGCTGCCAAGAACTCAGAACAGCCAGAACAGGTCAGAATGTTTTTTTGACACTAGAGATTCCTATTTGAAATATGTGGGTTTATCTTGTGAACCATGTGCAAGTGTTTGTACATCTAACCATGCTAATATTGCATGGCATCTGCCAACACCTTTAAAAGGATCTCGTGGCCTGCCGCGGTGCCTCAACTCCCTGGTTGAGAACCACTGGATGAGAGACACTAGAAAACTGTTAAGATTGGAGGCGAATCTGGAGTCCTGAGCTTCTCTAGGCAAGTCCCAACCACTCTGTACCTGAATTTCCTTACCTTTGAAGATAATGATTCTTTTGGGGTAGGCTGAGACCCTATGCTTTCCTCATAAGAACACATTGACCCCCCAAACTTAAGTTCCAGTGTTACCCCCTTTTCTCAGGTTGGGCAAAGATAATAGCACAACATAAAACTCAGTCCAGATTTCCCACCTGGAACTCGACTGCCCTGAACTATTCCTTTTGAAACCTCACCAGTCTTAGATTCCTTATTCCCTCCCACACACTTTGTGTATACTGACTGCAGTTAGGTAGACCTGTGTGCCAAGATGAATGAACATTCCTTAACTTAAATATAGATTTTTTAACACCAAAACCTAACTTGGTTTATTGGAGGAAACCAGCTTTCCTACCCAAAGGGCACATCTACATGTACACGTTACTGAGGAGTAAACTAATTAGCGGCACAGTAGAGTGTCACAGTATACATTAGGGCTGTGTGAAATTTTGCTGGCTGTTTCATTTTGACTCATTTTGAGCTCAAAACAGTGAAATCTAAATGAAACGAAAGGTTTTGAAACAGCTTTGAAATGAAATGAAAGCAGTCGAAATGTTTTGAAAGTTTCAAAAAATTTTGAGTTTCAAAGCTCAAGCTGGGTTTGCCTGCAGGGAAACAGAAAGTAAGGCGAGGGAGGGGAAGGAGGGGGGGAAGGACTGCTCTCATATTAACTGTGTAGCTGGCCAGTGACTGTGATCCTTCCCTGAGGTCCCTTCCAATCCCAGTCCTCTGGGGAGGGATGGAAAAACAGCATAAAAGGCAGCATTTTTAATTGGCCTGCTTTCTGCCTTGGGGTCTGACAGTTACTGAGCTATCTTCCAGGAGCTCAGCAGCGTTAGACAACAAAGGCTATTACCAGCACTGATCTGAATGATTTCCTACTTGCTAGCCTAGCAAATGGGATTCCAGAATACCTTTTGCTTTCTTCTAAACCCTTTTATTTTATTATTATATTCATTGATTTATTTTTTTCAATTTTATAATTGTATTGGATATTACACTATAGAATATATATTGGAAGGGAGATACATTTATATTTAATTTCTGTACATTTATACCTTGTGGCATATACATACCTTATAAAATTTATATAGGCAGGAGAGATACATTTATACCTTGCGGCATATACCTTATAGAATTTACATAGGAAGGGAGATACATTTATATTTAATTTCTATCCATTTATACCTTGCGGCGTATTACATACATTATAGAATTTATATAGGAACACAGATACATTTATATATTTTTATAAAAACAAGACACTATGAAACATACCATGAAGTGTGGTGGAAAGACAGCTGGCAAGCCTTCATGGAGGGGTGAAAGAGGGGGTAGAGGGAGAGGTATAAGTTCTCCCCCTCATCACCAAACTGAGACACAGCATATCTCCTACAACTAGCAGGGATGAGGCTTCCAGAAGCAGCAAGGAGAGGGGAGCAGTGCCAGTGTCACTGCCTATGCCTGAGACTGCATCCCCTCCAAAAGCACTAGCCATAACCCCCTCCACACACACACACACACACACACACACACACACACACACACACACACACACACAGACACACACACACACTCTTTT
>NW_017729034.1:3083924-3097084 GCF_001723915.1 Gavialis gangeticus
CCACCACCACCACCACCACCACCACGACAACAAGCAGCAGGAGCAACACCAGCATGTCAGTCTCCTCCATCCCCATTTCACTTCCCATGCTGAGCCTTGCAGTGCCCTAGCAAGGGAAATTCTGGGGAAGGAGGGGGAATCAGCTGAGTTTGCGCTCTACACCCCACAAGTTTCCCCTAGAGACAGGTCTCCTTCCCCAAAAGGCACTTCAGAGGACGCTGAGGTAGAGGTTGTGGAGGCAAGTGGCTCAGCTGAGTCCGTTCCTCCTGTTGCTGTGCCTCTGCCTGCTGAGGAGGGGGAAATTGCAGCATCCAAACATGTATCCACACCACAGAAGTGAGCGGGCAGTGTGGTCTGGGATCATTGTGAACTGGCAGATGATCCCACATATGCTATCTGTCTGCACTGCCAAGCCAAAGCCAGCCAGGGCAAGAGAACAAAACACATTAGCACCATGGGGATGCTGATGCATCTCCACAGGCACCACCCCTTTGCCCTTGCTTCTCCTCAGCCTGGTACCAGCAGGAGTGTTCCCAAAGGAAAGCCCTCCTCACTGTAAAGCCCCCATTCCCCCCAAAACAGAGGCAGGCCACCCTGGAACACTGGAGGAAAGGCGGACAGAAATGGGGGCATGTTGCAAGCGCGAGCAAGATCACTCAGAGCACTGGGCAGATGCTTGCTGTGGATGGCCTGCCTTTCTCCTTAGCTGAGCAACCAGGGTTCAGGTGGCTCATGGCGCTCATGGCCCCATTGTACCAAGTGCCTGCACACACCACCTTCAGCAGGACGGTGGTGCCCTCCCTATATGAGGCATGCAGGGAGTATTTGAGGGAGGAGCTGCACAAGGCAGGTCCACAGGTGGCTTTACACTTTACCTCGGGCATCTCGAGCAGCCAGGGTGGAGATCACATGTACCTCTCCCTCACAGGGCACTGGTGTGACCAGTCAGGCCGTTGGTGCGCTCTCCTTCAATCTGAGGTGATGGATGAGTTTCACATAACAACAGAGATTATAGGGGTCATGAACCGGTTGGTGCAGGGGTGGCTCATTAGGCAGGGTGAGTTCACACATGGGTTCATGGTCACCAACAACAGGGCCAATATGGAAAAGGCAGTCCGTGATGCCAACTTGGTTGGCATCCTCTCTGTGGCACACAAGTTCCACCTCACAGTCAGGGATGCCTTGGAGGGGTCAGGGCTGCCGGTGATGGTGCCAGCACCACCAGCGATGGTGCCAGCACCACCAGCAAGCTCATTTCAAAATGCAGGAAGGTGGTAGGCTACTTCCACCAGAGCATCAAGGGGGGCAAGATGCTTTTCATAGATTCATAGATTGTAGAGTTGGAAGGGACCCCAAAGGATCATCATGTCCGACCCCATGCCCCAGGCAGGAAATGGACCGAGGTCAGACAACCCCAGCCAGGTGCCTATCTAGTCTCCTCTTGAAGACCTCCAAGCTAGGTGATAGTACCACTTCTCTTGGCAGCCCATTCCAGATTCCGGCCACCCTTACTGTGAAAAATTTCTTCCTGTCTAACCTGAATCTACTCTCCACTAGTTTGTACCCATTATTCCTAGCTACTCCTAGGGGTGCCCTGGTAAATAGCGCATCTTCAACTCTGTTGTCGGGACAAACAAGCAGAGTGGAACATCCTGCAGCACAAATCCATGCAGGATGTGGAGACTTGGTGGAACTCCACATACCTGATGCTCAAGAGGCTGGTGGAGCAACAGAAGGCCATCCATGAGATGGCCTTGCTTGGGGAAATTGGGATTAGTGGCCCCTTGAACAGAGCTGAGTGGGATACCATCTCCCAGATCTTGGTGATCCTCAAGCCCTTCCTCAAGGCCACCGAGACCCTTAGTGCTGCCAATGCCTTCCTTAGCCAGGTGATCCCGGTAGTGAGGGAGCTTCAGAGCCAAATGGAGAGCTTCCAGGGGGTCAATGTTCCTGGCTGGGGCAAGCCACTGTCACGAGACATCCAGGCACTGGTAAGGCAGCTGAAGGAGGGCCTCAGAAAATGGCTTGATCCTTTGTGAACCAGTATGGTCCATGTGTGACCCGAGGGTGAAGGGCAGCGTATGCAGCAGCCATACCCTGGATTAGTGGATGGAGGTGCTGGTGAAGAGAGTCAGGAAGGCAGAATAGCGGAGGTGGGGGGACATGAAGAGCGGGATCCACTGTCCCATGCTAGCATGCCATCCACCAGCCAGTCTCCTCCTCCACCACAGGCACTGCCAATGTGGGCCAATAGCATGGCTTCCATGGTGGGGTCCAGAGGCACCAGACCCCACCATCAGGCAAGTAGCACTCAGGCCTTGGTGGCTGCCTATCTCACCAAGGATGTGGAGCTACTGCTGTGTGACCCCCTTGGGCTACTGGGCAAGCTGCATCCAGATGTGGCTGGACCTGGCCATGGTTGCCCGGGAACACCTGTCCTGTCCACTGACCAGCATTCCAAGCAAGAGGGTGTGAGTTGAGTATCTGGCCCTGTATCTGCATGCTGTTGCATTTGGGTGGAAATTAATCTTTGTAATTGAGCTGGATGACCTTTCAGGGAAGGTTGGTGTGAGCTTTAAAAAGTGACTAGGGATTTTGGGTGCTTCATTCCTTATATGGCTCAGCTTGAGATGTGTCAAAGGTGTCTCATTTGCAGAAAAAGCTGGATGCATACATTCTGAAAATCAAGCCCTTGGATGTCCCCTTGGGTGTTCCACACCTGAAATGTAAATTCCCCAGTCACTTTTGAAAATCTTGATTATCACTTCCAAGGCTGTATAGTGGGACCCAAACCAAGTGGCCACACCAGCTTGGGGTTTGAGTGCTGCACACTCAGAGGGTGCCTCACTCCCCTATTTTCATATCTCACTCACCATAACTTTGTGTAACTGAAACAAGGTATCAGGAGGTAATACTTGATTGTATAGGGTTGCTGAAACCAGTGTGGGTAACACCATCTGAGAGTCTTCCATGGGGCTCCTCCTTCCCTACACCCCATCCCTTTCCACTCAGGTGTTCTTCTTGGTACTCAGAGTAGATGCCTGGTCATACTAGGCATCTGGTCTCATTGTTTAGGTGGAAGGGTCTATGATGGAGGGAAACTGCATAGCCCAGAATAAGGGCACACTGGCTGAGCCCTCCGGTCCAGATGAAGTCCTGCAGTTAGCATTGTTCAGTCTGCATATGAAAATGAATAAACTAATATAACTCAGATGACAATGTATGAGTCTGCTTCAGGCCTTGCCTCAGCCTGGCAGGGTATCTCAGCCATGTTTCTCCAGGCAGTTGGAGCTTTTCAGGGTTTGCCCTTGTTATGAGTCTAATCTGAGTGGGCTGGTCTGCTCTGGGCTAAACCCTTCAGGTAACCTGGAGCCATGGGTATTACGAACCTCAGTGGAGCCCCTAAAGGTACCAGACCACCAGTGGCAGAGTGGAAGTCAGGGTTCCATTGAGAGAGCCGGAACTGTCCTGGTTCACATTCCCAGGTCTTTGGCTGTGGTGGGAGGGACATAGTGTGGGCCAGTGCCTATGCTGGTGTTCCTCCATTTCCGAGGTTGGTGCCACTTTATGGTAGGGAGTTCTAGGGTGGTCTGGGTCAACCTGGACCCCTTCTGACTCTCACATGTCCCACAGCCACTGCCAGGAGCTGAGAGCCCCAGAGGGGCTCATCAGCCACCACGCCTGCAGCTTTTGGTCCCTATGCAGTGTAGTGGCCTTTTGCCCTCTTCTTGGGCTGGGGCCCATGTCTACTTGAAGCTGGGGTTCTGGCTCTCACCCCAGCCTGAGAGTTGGCCCAGGGGGTAGTGGGGAAACAGAACAGGTCATTGGCTTGTGGGCTTGCCACTTTTCTGTGGGCCTGGCCAGACATCTGCCACCTGGACAGCATACCAGCTGTCATCACCCCGGTAAGTATGGGGGCTCAGCCAGGTCCCCGCTACAGACTGACTTGCCATAACTTGCAAAAGGTGCGTAGTACACTGTACCTTTATGAAGTTGCTCCCCATCTTATGCAGTTGCATTGTGACTGGTGAGAAACAGGATGGACAGTTTACACTATGTAGCCACTGTTCCACAAGCTTTTTTTTTTTCAAGCTCTTCTATGGTGGAGGCAGCAAGAAGAGGCTGGGATTTAAATTAGCCCATAGAATTTTTACAATGCTTCCCCTCCTGTGTTTAGGCCACCCTGGCTCAGGCCATCTTGCATCTGTCCAAAGTTATTACAAAGCAGACAAGACAGGCTTTGATCTCTCAAAAACTGCAACCATGTATGTCTGCCTGTAATGTGGCATCTATCCGATTATTGCTGAGTCTGAAACACAGTAACAATTTATATAGGGCTTTGAAGTTTAAACTAAAACTGATTTATTTATTTTGCAGAGGCATTGTCCCATAAAGATCATTCTAGTTTGGATTTAAAGGGCTAGACAGTGGAGCAGCTATGACATCTACAAGTTGCTCTTAGAGCAACACTGTAATAATACAACACTTTGCTCTGCTGGGTTCTGCTCAGTTGTTAACACTAGAAATCACAAGACCAGAATTAACTAAAGAATTAATTAAGCACTGCTAAATAGGAGGTATGTGGAAAACAAGAACATGCTCTACTCTGCTGATAGAGCTGCCTTCTAGTCCCTTGGTTTTTCCATCTCTTCACATTCCTTGACCAATTATTACCCTCAGCTCAGGGGAAAAGTGGGTCTCCCAAGTTTTCACAAGAAGAATATATATATTAAGGTCACCCCCTGTTAGTCCAGCTGTATATAGGTACAAATGATACATCCTTCCTGTCTGAGTTCTAAAATATCAGTATTTGTTTAAAAAATAAAGAAGTCTTTAGCTGATTTCCTTATGAAAATATCTTTAAAAGCCATGAACCAGTTGTGACTAATGCCATGTTAGCTTCTTGAGCCTGAAGATAGCCTGAAATAATAGCCGCAAGGATGTGACCTGCCAGGGTCACCTCAATGGGTCATTAGCAGTCACACAAAACAGTGACTAGGACTGGTTGAAACTTTTTGAACAAAGAGAATTTTTTTTGTCAAGAATAATCACTTAAAATGATGACAAATTACCAATATAGTTCATGGTTTTGTTTTTCTTCAACCGTGAGAGTTTTCCCCACTTTTTAAATAAAAACTACCAGTGAGAATGAAACAAATTTAATTACTGAAGACTGTGTTTTTGCTTATAAAAAGTTTTGATAAACACTTCAATCAAGTTTTCTGTAATTTTTCTAAATATCTGTAAAATTGGTGAAAAGGGTCAGAAAAAAACAACACACTTTGAAATGCAAGCAACATTCATATAAATGGGTCCTCCTTGTGATGACAATTAACATAGCAGTAACTGTTTTGCTGCTGAACACATTGGCAAAATTATTTAGATCCTCTAATTTTTCTCCAGGTGCTGAAAGCCTTAATTGCTTTTGCTAAGCTACTAAAATCTCCAGTTTTCCTTCCATCCATGCAAAACCTTCTACACTGAAATTATGAACCACCAATGAAAAAATCTTTGGCATATTAAAAACTGGAAATATGGAAATGGTATAAGATACATAGAATGTAATATACAAACAACACGTGCCAATCTTGCCATAGTATTTAGGATCAGTTTGCCATGTATTACATGCTAATGATTGGCTGGACTTGTTTAACTGGCCTGTGGTATGTGTTCAAGTATGGCAGATCAAGCATGGAAAGAGGATAAGCTGGGAGTAATGTTTCTACCTACGTTTTTTGGTAGAATCAGATAGGCTATAACAGAATAAACAGAATTCTCTAAACATAGAACCCTTGGGGTAGAACGGACCAATCAGGAATGCACATGATATCCTATTTAATTGCAGGTTACAGACAACTGTTTATGTTTCCATTGAAATGCCTGTTTATTATGTGTCCTATTGTGGTGTCTGAAACCCTAATCTAGAGTGGGATCCAAAACCTGAACACAGGTCTCAAGCACCCTGAACTCTGAGAGAGCTCAGAACTAGATGTGAGCTTTGTAGATGGCTCTATTATGGGAAAAGCCAAAATTACAGGCCCTGCCTCCACGTCTTTAGAAGAAGTTTGCATCCAAATCTGGAGTGCAGCTTTGTAGCCAATGCTTTTACTATTATTTTCATTTTCCATTATGGACCACAACCCTGGGCACCTCCATTGAGCACCTCAGAAGAGAAGTTGCAGGAAACAAAAATAGTGGAATATTCTATTGCCTTATTTAAGAAATATTATGTAATTGTAGGTTACTTCAGGGGTGGGCAATTATTTGGGCTGGTGAGCCAATTCGGGAGTTCAGATGAGCTGTTGCAGGCTGCTGGGAGGGCAGGGGGATAGAGGTGCTGGCCCAGCCTGGTGTAGTGGGCAGTGGGAGGAGGGGGGTGATCAATTCTATCTGGCCCAGGCCCAATCACTCTGCACCCACCTCCATGGGTGCCAGACAGAGCAGGTGGGTGTAGTCTCCATGGAGATCAGTCTGGGATCCTCATGGGCAGGGTATGCTTGGCCAAAAGGATGGTATGGGGCCATGGGCATGGAGAGAGTGGCATCCAGGAATGGGACAGGTGGGGCTGGGGCCAGGACCTGGGCCAGGGCTGGGATTGTGGAGTGCTGACAACACGAGGCCGGGACACAGGTCAGAGGCACCCCCAGCAGCGGGTGTGGGGTGGACTGGCTGGGGTACCTGGACAATGAGGCTGGGTCTGGCTGTAGCAGTGACACTGACAGCAGCAGCCAGAAGGAGCCATCATTACTGAGGCTGCTAGGAAGCTGAGTGCAGCTGTCATGCTGCTCCATCCCACTGCGTGCCTGGGGGTGGTGGGTCTGGCCGCATATGCCTGAGCCCGGGCTGCTCCCCTGCACCTGGGCTGGTTGGTACTGAAAGACCCACTGTAAGCCAGATAAAATCCCTTGGAGGGCTCGATCCAGCCCGTGGGCTAGATTTTGCCCACCCCTGGGTTAGATCATAACACTCATGTGCAAGGACCATCCTTTCTTTTATTTGCTTCCACCCCCAACTAACATATGTTTGGTTTTAGGGTCTGTCTACCCTGCAAGAGCTTCTGCCGCTGTAGTTATCCTGGCATAACTATACTGGCAGAGTTCCCAAAAGGACATGTAGCATATGACAACAGAAGGAGTTTTTCTATCAGCACAGTTACACTTCCTCCCCAAATGAAATAAATTATGCTGACATGAATGCTCTTCTGTAGGTGTGGCTTTGTCAACATTGGGAGTTTGCAGGCATAGCTGTGTTGGCCAGGGGTTGTGATTTTTTTCGTTCTCTAAGCCTGTGATTCTCAGCCAGTGTGTTGGGGCACCATAGAGTCCCTGAGATTCTTTGAAGGGTATCACTGAGGTGTGAGGAGATAAGCAGATAAGCTCAGGCTGGTCTCTGCCTAGCCACTCTCCCAGCCCCACTGCCCAGTCCCTCTGCAAGTAGGTAAGCACTATAATAAATTAGTTTTCAAAATGGGGTGCAGCTGAATTCACAACAGTTATGGAGAGATGTCTTGAGTTTAGTGAGGGGTATCTTAAGTGTAAAAAGATTGAGAACCTTTGCTTTAAGGCAATGTAAATTTACTGACAACACTTTGTACTGTAAACCTAGACTTAAACACTAGGCACTGTTGCATCCGTGAGTGGACAAGTATGTGTGTAACATGCTGGCTGATTAAATTACTAATTATTAATCATATTACTGTAATGCCTTCGAGCTTCAGTCATGGATCAGAGTCAGCTTGTACTATACGCTATAGAACAGAAATTTGTCTGTGTCCCAAAAAACATAAGGGTAACACAAGAATAAGACAGAAAGAACTCAAAAAAATATCAACATGTTATATTCTGACATCTTCAAAATGAATTATTTTGGTTTGCTAGTTCAAAATGACTAACTTTTAAAATATAAATTACTTATATGAAAATAAATAGCAAAATCTGACTTAACTATTTCAGACTTACTGAGATATTTCAATGGATCTGAACTAAAACATTTTCAGATTTTGGGTTCATGAAAGTTTTTGACATTTTGAATTATTGTCAATAGAAAATACAGTGTAACAATTATGAAGTAATTGGGACCTGCTGGTAAAATGTTATTAATTTGCTAAATTAAAGTGATGATGGGCATATGTATTAAATGACCATATTCCAATGTCATAGTGTAACGTAAGCTTGATAACATTTTTTTTAACTTTCTTGATTATTTCAGGTTTTTTTCTCAATTGTTAAAACAGCTCTCTTTCTTTCAGCTGTCAGAGCTATCCCTTGTTTCATGAACCATGCAGGTGGGCCTTATATCTTGTGTTTGGATAACTGGACAGTTCAGATAAACAGTATCCATAGAATTGGATGCTATAATTCTTCCTGGAAATTTTAATTGGACAGGAAAGCCAGTTCCCACTCTGCTCCACTTCTGGTGTCAAAGAATACAAGAAAATCTGCTGGGGTAGGCCCAGGCACACAGCTGTGACCCCTTTATACAGCAGACCTGTTTGGCCATTCCCTTCTCTCTATGAAAGCATCTGATTATCCCAATCCAAGAGCTGTATTTATTGACCCTGCTCTGTCATCTGACTTGTTGATGCTAAGCTCCAGTGTCTTGAGGAGATAAAGGCAATTATTTCTATCCACTTAGTAGTTAAGGTTGTCTGTGAATTCTCTTGAGTAGTAGGATACACTGATTTTGACTTCAAAAAGCCCTGGCTACTGCTTTTCAGTTATGTATGCTGGTCTGGGATTTTCATGGTCTATTTTCCTACCCACCTAATGGAGGAAGTATCATGTGAAGGTGTGTTTTTGATCTCACAGAGGATGCTAGGAATGAACTATTCCAATCCGAAATAACGGTTTTAAACAACTGTTTCATTTTCATCTTGTTGTCATTGGCCAAAAGAAAAGTGCAAAGCAAAACAAGAATTTGTTCCCAATTGACTTCAAAACTGAATGGTTGCCTGTTTGCTTTTCTAAATCTTCTGTATGTGGGAAAGGTTTTTGAGGGCTCATGATCACAGATGTGTAGTTTGCTTACTGTCTAGCCACAGCAGTTTACCTTATTTATAAAAGGCTCTTTCAACACCTGACCTCCTGCTCAGGGCAAGTTCTACAACCTGTAATTGTCTAATTAGCTTTCCCTGGTTTATGAATCTGTCTAAATGCTGTTCCAGGTAAACAGGTTATTTCCATGGGTATCCAATTAAATATTTTAACAGGCTTCCTGGATTATTATATTTTTAAAATTATGTAGCTCTGTGTTTAGACACAAGAAAGAAAAATATCTCCCAAACCAGAGTTCTGGATCTAAATGATTCTGGGTTTTGAAGGTGTTCAAAATCCCCGTTTGCATTGGGAATGAATGACTCCTGTCCTCTGAACCAATTGAACCCAGCATCTGGATCTGAATTCTCTCTACCTTCAGGCTGTTCAAGGTCTGGAACTTGATCTAATTTTTGCTGGCACATAACAAAATTGCCTTGTATCTTTTTCTTCTGTGTTTTTTATTTTGTTTAGGGATAGGCAAAACCAGCAACCTGTTATAAAAAACCCTTTCTCCCTTTCACTCCATAACACTTGGCAATTCCAGTAAAGCCCTTGACAGTACACTGCAGATGTATCTTCCATAAAATAATATTAAGGGATACTGAAGACAGACCTGGTGTTCTTTGTTTGCCTTGCCATTGTCATGGGAAATGGAATAAAAGTGAAACCTGGAGCATTTATAATGGAAAAAAGTTCTGTTTTATACAATGCATAATAACCTTTGGTAACTTGATTACACAAGATGACACTTACAGTGCCTTATTTACAGTTTTATACGACAAGGCATAGTTTTGTGTGATAAGACTTTTCTTTGCCTTTGTCACAGAGTCAACACAGCTCCAGGAGTACTTTCTTGCAGTATTACTGGTGAAACAGCAAGAAGCACTGAAAAAAACCCAGCTGAATTTTCAGATCCTATAGGGAGTTTTCAACTATAAAAATCAGTTGTTGACTTGCACTCCAGGCACAATTTGGGAGAAATAAACAAGAGGTAATGAATATGAAGTCCCACAGTATCCCTTTGTCAAAGCCACCTTTTAGACTATAATCACCTTTTAAGGCCCCCATGGCACTTAGCTCCAAGGATGGAATATCGACACTAAAAGCTAGTCAGATAGAGCCAATGTTAATATTTTTAGTGCTTTTGAAAAAAAGAAAAATGTGCAAATTAATTCTGCCTCTGTTATGATTAACAAAATCAAAATTGCAACAAAATCAAAATAATGTTTAAGCACTGAGGCAAGTTCTAACTTTTTCTCTGTTTATTTTTTCAAAGAGTCATTTCTGAGTTGTTTGGTAAAAGATGATTTCCCTTATTCATGTTTCTCTGAAAGCATCCAAAAAAGCACAGAAAGCTTGGGCTCATGTTCCACAGCTGACAGTCCCAAGTCAAAGCTTAGGACTCAGTTCAATGAGATCCATCATTCCCAGGAACCAGGACTGAACTGATAGAGAGGAAGGCCTTAAACCTGTAACGGATATAGATTACAACAGGGGTTGTCAACCAGGGGTACATGTACCCCTGGGGGTACTTTGAAAGGCCCCAGGGGGTATGCGGGGGTGGAAGGGGATGGAGCACCACCACCCCACACTGCTGCCTCACAGGAGCAGGGCCAGGGCTGGGCGAGAGCAGGGCCGCACAGACGCTGCGCTGCCACCACTCACCACACCTGCCTGGCTGCCCACCACCTCCCCTCCCCGCAACTCTCCATTCGGCCACTCGCCACCCCCTCCCCTCTCTGCGTCTGGCTGCTCACCACCCCCCTGCCCCCAGGGGTACACTTATTAGAAAGGGGACTGCTGGGGGTATGCTTATTAAAAAGGTTGAAAACCCCTGGACTACAAGTATGTAAGAGCCAAATTCTCTAATTCTTACCCAGACCCACTTCCAAAGGACAGGACTGAGAAAGGACTGACCTATAGGAAGTCTAAGAAAGGCCTCCTAATGTAGCTTGATCATAGTTGTCAATGCCACATACTGCAGTGTGGGATACAGGAATGCCATAATTCACCCAAATTGCATTCTTATCTGTCTCAGGTACCCTTATAGCCCCTATTTCCACAGTATCTGAGTGCCTCACAATCTATCATATCTTTCTTGTTCTTGCATCTTGTCAAGTAGGGACGTTTGCTGTACAAATGAGAAACTAAGGCACAGAAAGACTGGATGCTTGTCTTCCCTGCAGGTTTAACTCAAGTTATAAGCAGAGTGCTGCTCATAACTTGAGTCCTATGTCAACACAAAAGCCCTTCACTTGAGAGTAGTGGTGTTTTTAAATGGAGGTAGCTGGCCTCTTGAGGGGGGAGTGTAAAGGCTACAGCCTGAGGTAGCACAACCCACCGGTGATAATGCAACCATTCTGTGCCACAGACTGTATTACTTTGTGCAGCTCAACATCAGTTAGTAGCATAGGCAGCAGGAGAAAATATTATTGGGGGGGACTAGAGGAGTGCGCAGCAGGGGTGCTGGGCATGGAGCTGCAACAGCAGGATATGGTAGAGGTACTGGAGCAGTGGAGCCACTCAGAGCTGAGCACGTGGGGCGCTGGCCTGGCTGCACACCGAGCAGCGCTGGGTACTGTGGGACAGTGGCGCTGTGGTGCTGCTGCTGTTGCCGGCCTCCACAAAATTAGCTTGAGGGGGCTAAGCCCCATTAGCCCTGGCCTACTGCCACCTATGATTAGTAGTGTAACCTCTTGAGCTGTGCTTGCTGGGGTAACTGGTGCAAATAACTTAAATTAACTCTGCAAGGAAGACATACGGTACATCTTCCCTGCAGCTGGAAGGTGCATTGGGCTGTGACAGCAGTATGGGTAGCCATATTCAAACTAGCTTTAACCCCGTAGCAATAGTAGGACAGCCGCAGGTGCATGACTTTCTGCATTAGCTATAGAAGCCCACTAGAGACTCTGGGTTCTTACTTGGATGGCTAGCCCAGGGTGAAGTCTATGCTACATGTCCTCATTGTTACTGGTACCCGAGCTAGCAGCAACAAAACTAATGTGGATATGCCTACATTTGTTGCAGTCATGCCTCACAGTTGCAGGGCAGGAGAGTCATAGCTTGTGTGACTCACTTGAGGCCACTTCTGAAGTCCATTTTAGATTGTCTTCCAGTTTTCAGGCTAGCACCCAAACTTGTGGACTGTCCTTTTTCAACATCTTTGTTGTACAACAAGGGGACATTTCTTCCTAGTCATAGTCAGTTAACAGGTGGTGCTTGGACACATGTGGCACCTTATGGCTCATTTGCAGTACACACTTCTTCAGAATAACAACAAATATTCTAGCTACAAATATCAAGGACAATAAAAAGTCCTTTTTTAGATACGTGGGGAGCTGGAGGAAAACCAAGGGCAACACTGGACCCCTGCTAAACCAGATGGGGCAACTGACAACTGATGCCCAGGAAAAAGTGAACTTGCTAAATGAGTACTTTGTATCAGTTTTTCACCAGTCCCATGGGACACCTCTGCCCATTGTGGGTCAGGGAGGCCCGGGTGAGGGACATTCCTTGCCCTCCATCAAAGCTGACCTCATGAAGGAACACCTTGACAGGCTGGATACCTTCAAGTCAGTTGGCCCTGATGGGTTAGACACAAGGGTACTCAAGGAGCTGGCGAGCATCATAGCTTAGCCCCTGGTATGGATCTTTGAGAGCTCTTGGCGTTCTGGTGAAGTGCCCTATGATTGGAAGAGGGCCAATGTTGTGCCTATCTTCAAGAAAGGGAGGAAAGTAGGTCCAGCAAACTACAGGCCCATCAGCCTGACCTCTATCCTGGGGAAGGTCTTGGAAAAGATTATCAAAGAGGCCATCCTTAACAGAATAGCTGAAGGCAATATCCTGAGGGATACCCAGCATGAGTTTGTTGTGGGTAGGTCTTGCTTGACCAATCTCATTTCCTTTTATGACCAGGTGACCTATCACCTGGACAAGGGGGAAGAGATTGACGTTGTCTAACTTGACTTTAAAAATGCCTTTGATCTGGTACCCGTGATCACCTCTTGGCTAAACTGGCTAACTGTGGCCAGATAACTCGACCTCACCACGATCCGCTGGCTGGGGAACTGGCTCCATGGTAGGACCCAGAGGGTGGTGGTTGATGCAAGTCAATCATCTTGGTGT
>NW_017729034.1:3102084-3103246 GCF_001723915.1 Gavialis gangeticus
AGAACTTTACTGTCCGAGTCCCCAAAGTTTGGAATAGACTAGTGCTGGAGGCAGTTCAAGCACCCACTCTGAATGCCTTTAAGATACATTTGGATGCTTATCTTGCTGGGATCCTATGATCCCTGCTGACTTTCTGCCCCTGGGGCAGGGGGCTGGCCTCGATGATCTTCCAGGGTCCCTTCCAGCCCTAATGTCTATGAAAAAACAAATGAGTTTTGTTGGGTGAGGAATGAGTACTACCCCTCACCCCACCATTACTGGATGTGTCAAAGCAGATAAATTGATATTGAGCCACCATTTTGAATCAATTGTTCTACAGTATGGCAAAGTACAGACAGTCAAAAGGCCCGCGGCTGAATTGATTCAGTCTTTGCAGGTTAGTTTAAGCTGCAGAGATCAAACTGATAAGCAAATGAACACACATTCACTTTTGATTCAGCAAATACAGCCACATTTCTGCAGTGGCTTAAGCCAGAAGCTGGGGGGCGGGGAGGGGGGAGAGGGGAGGATGCTAGAGCAGCCACTGCCAAAGGAGAGGGAAAACAGAAGCTCTCCAAGACTTCCCCACCCCCACCTGCCCGCTGGAGCAAAGGGGATACGGCCAGTCCCTCCCCCAGGGGCGGGCAAAATGTGTCCTGAAGGCCAGATGCAGCCTGCCAGGACATTCTATCCAGCCCACGGGGCCCCTAAAAAATTTAGAAAATTAATATTAATCTGCCCCTAGCTACCTGTCACATGGCTCTCGATGGCTTGCCATAACTCAGTAAGCAGCCCTCCACCCAAAATAATTGCTCACCTCTGCCTTAGCCTGCGCTCTGCCTGGGTGGAGGAGGTGGGGGGGGAAGGTAGTAGCATTGAATTCAGAGAAGCTTGAAGAGGAATAGTTCTTTCTCTGAAAAACTATAAACTGAAGAACTATAAACACAGTATGGGTTATGTGTTCACTTACTCTTCCTGCTGTCCCTGAGATCTCTGGGATTTGCAGTCCAGAATCAGAGCAGCAGGACTTTGCAGGGCTGCTCATCTCTTCCTCTTTTTGCTTTCAGGTGCTGTTGGGATTTGTAGTCCACAGTCACAGCCAGCACTAAGTAAACCAGAAGAGCAGGGCAGCTCTGTACTTGGGGGAAGATGAGTTTAACCCCCCTCCCTGGCCCCTGGCCCC
>NW_017729034.1:3108246-3110048 GCF_001723915.1 Gavialis gangeticus
AGTAAACCAGAAGAGCAGGGCAGCTCTGTACTTGGGGGAAGATGAGTTTAACCCCCCCCCCTGGCCCCTGGCCCCAGCTAGGGTTTGCCTGGGGCAGAGGAACAGTGAGCCAGCCAGCCAGAAAGAACCATGAGCCAGCCCTCACTGCTCTGGCTGGGGAACAGAGGAGTGGGGCCAGCCCTGCTCTCTGGAGCAGACAGCACAGCACAGCTCAGCCCAGGGCTGCAAAGCATGCTGGGAGGACTATGATTGAACTTGAACCAGGAAGGGGTCTGGGACAGAAGTTTCATAAACTGGTTTGACTTAAATCAATTAAGTCGGATACTACTACATTCAACCAGGTTTATCTTAAGCCAGTTTCAGCCATTTTGAAACTGGTTTATATGCACTGAACTTCTGTTCTGTTACAGGTTTAAACCACTTTGTTATCTCTTAAACCAGTTTATGTGTAACTTCTGTCCCTATCCTATTACTGCACCATCTTTTTAAAGCCCTTTATAAGTTATGGTGACTGATATGATGAAAAACAAAATCTTTCCAAATATTTCAAGAAGAAAAGAAAACCCTAAAATACCATAGCAATACTGCAAGTTAAAGAAACAGGGACCAATTCACTTCCTTTCTGACAACATGGAAATTTAATAAATATTTATTGTGGTTCCTCCTTGTACCCTTTAGGTGGCTCTAACAATTCAGAGCAGTAGTATGGTGGCCTCAGCTAAGGCTGGGATTCTTTTTTCCTAGTGCATGTTAATGCTCCTTAGAAAACCCAGATTTTTCTAACTTGAGGGTCTTGTTCATCCACTCAGGATCATGCCAATTGCCAAATCTGGGGTCAGGATGGGTTTTTTTTCTGGTTCCTGTGGTGGGGTTTGCCTTCCTCTGTAGTGTGGGGCATGTTCTTCCTCCTCCTAAGGTCCTCTGAGGATATATTAACTGACTACTTATCTGCTAAAATGACAATAGGGCACTGGCAGTGACCCTGTTTTCTTTGCTTTCCCTATGGCATGTTCTTAAGTGGGGTAGCCAACCTGTGACACATGCCAGTGATACAGGCAGCCACATGTGTGGCATGTGGCAGATTAAGGAGGGCCAGGGAGCACTGTAGCAGATAAGGTAGGGGACAGAAAGCAGAACAGAAGATTGTGTAGGGTAAAGGGATTGGAGTGGCACTCAGGGAGGACACAGTGTTTAGCTTGTGACACACCTTTTAAAAAGGTCGGCCCTCACTGCTCTAGAGTGTTCTTGGTGTTTCTGGTTTTGCGTATAAGGGTTTAAAGCAGTGATTTTAGTAAAAAGCAAGGCCTGGACTCGATTCCTAGGAGGACCTTCCAACTCTATGTTCCTCTGGGCAATGAGTTCTGTAGCTTAATTATGTCCATATAAAACAGTATTTCATTTTATCTGCTTTAAAATGGTTGGGGTTTTTTTGTTTGGTTTGTGTTTTTTTTTTCTCATTTTTCACTGAATTGCCCCTTTGTCTTGTATTTTGAAGAAGGTAAATATGGGTGTCTAATTTACATCTCTAGCCTTTCCATTACTTTCTGTACTTCTATCACCTTATTATTATTTACGTGCTTGTTACACTAAAAAAAGCCAAAATTGCTCTCATGTCCACTCATGTGAAAGTTTTTCTATGCTTCTGAGCATTTTTGCTATCTGTGTGTATAATCAGTTTATTTGGTTTGGCCACTGATTTGTTGTATGAACTTGGGCAAGTCATACGTGCTCATATTGCAGTGCTTATAAAATAATTTCTTATCAGACAAGTAGACCAATTGTCTACTGGCACTGCTTGTCAA
>NW_017729034.1:3111179-3113940 GCF_001723915.1 Gavialis gangeticus
GTGTGGCACCCAGAACTGGATGCAGTACTCCAGCTGCGACCCCACCAATGCTAAGTAGAGTGGGAGAATAACATCCTTAGCTTTGTTTGAGATGCATCAGTTGATGCATGCTAGCAAATTGTTTGTTCTGCTAATGGTAGCATCACACTGGTGGCTCATATTTATTTTGTGGTCAGTTATGACCCCCAGGTCCCTTTCAGAAGTGGTGCTAGCTAGTGTAGCGCCACTGAGCCTGTAAGTTTGTGGCAGATTTTTCCTCCCCAGATGGAGTACTTTACACTTCTCAGTGTTGAACACCACCTGGTTCTGGTCCGCCCATCTAACTAACTGTCTAGGTCCCCCTGGATCGTCAGCCTACCCTGATGCATGGACTCACTTCCCCGCAACTTAATTTCATTGGTGAACTTTGCCATTGTGCTTTTCAGCCCCACATCCAGATCATTGATGCAGATGTTGAAAAACACTGCTCCAAGTACTGAACCCTGGGGGACTCCACTGGCTACCTTCTTCCAGGCTGACACAGATCTGTCTATTAGTACTGTCTGGGTCCAGCCTCGCAGCCAGTTTCCCACCCATCTGACTGTTGCATTGTTGAGCCCATGGTCCCTTAGTTTTACCTTGAGATCCTCATGGGACACCAAGTCAAAGGCCTTTTTAAAGTCCAAGTAAATGACATTGACCTCATCTCCCTTATCCAAGTGGTAAGCAACCTGGTCATAGAAGGAGATGAGGTTAGTTAGACTGTGGCAGGGCACCTTTGGTGCCTGCCACTTTAAGGGCTAAGGTCAGGAAGCCCAGCAGCCTGCAGGTAGCTGCACTCCCCAGTGAGGAGTCACATGGCGGGCAGGGGACTGCCTGATTGGGGAAGAGGACTCACCTGCTGGCAATTAGAGCAGGCCTGAGCAGGGGACCCAACAGTTTGCTGGCTGCAGCCATAGGGAGAATATTGCCCAGCTGGAACTGCTTCTCACAACATCTTGGAGGTACAGGGCAGGAACTACTGGGGATGGCAGGAGGTTCCTGGTCCTGGGGAATGACTGAAAACTACACCCTGCTAGGGTAGGATGGTGTGGTGGGGCTGCCTGTGGCGGGATGGTCCCTAGGAAATGCCACATCAGTTGCGTCCCTAGTGAAAGGTGAGGATGGGACACCTTTTAGCCCCATCCCCCACAACCTAGTGGGCAACCCAGTTGTAGGGAGGCACCTGAGCCCCAATGGGTATAAGGCTCCAATGGCCCCAGCGAGGGGGTAGAGGTGTGTGTACAGACCCACACAGAGTATGGTTCATGGTAGGGGCCTGAAGGACTGTGCGTAAGGGGTGCAGAGTAGAGTCTGCTGAGGTGGGCCTGAAGGGCTGCACAGGGGCATGCAGAGTAGGGTCACAGGGGCAAGCTGAAGGCTGCGCATGGGCTGGCCCCACAAAAAAGTGATAACGTAAGTGAAGGCCCTTGTAAGAGGGCATGAGGTGAAGCCCTAGTGAGGGGCCTTATGGCCAAGGTATGTCCACAGGTGCCTGAGGGCGCATTTGGGCCAGAGGCTGAGTGGTACAGCTCAGTAAGGGAGTTGGGGGTAGTAAATAGTGGGTAGTTTGGGCCAGTGGAGCCTAGTATTTTGGATGCCATCTGTGAGGCATGGGACATGATATAGGGAAGGTTGGGGCTGTTTTTAATGCCCTGGGCATTGGGGCACTTAATGGGCAGCATCCCATATTTTTATAACGGTTTTAAAACAGCAAGTCATGGCAGGGGAGACAGGGCAGCCTGCCTTAGACAGGTGGGCAGGCCAGCGTTGAGACCTGGCCCTGAGATGGCCCCCTGTCACACAGACATGACCTACCCACAACAAAACCATGTTGGCTGTCATTCAGAGTTTTGCCTTGTACTAGTTTATCGCATATGGACTTCTTGAGAATTTTCTCAAGGATTTTTCCTGGGATTGAGGTCAGGCTGATTGACCTATAGTTCCCTGGGTCCTCTCTCCTCCCCTCCTTGAAGCTGGGCATGACATTGGCCCTCTTTCAGTCTTATGGGACCTGTCCTGAGCATCACGAATTCTCAAAGAGGTTTGCCAGTGATCTTGCAATGACTTTGGCTAGTTTGTTCAGCACTCTTGGATGGAGTTCATTCAGTCCTGCTGACTTTATATATATCTCCAGCCTCTCTAACTGTTATTTCACCAGCTCTACATTGACTGTTGGTAGGTGATCATCCCTACTGTGTCTATTCTGTGTCATATTTGCATTTGGCAGGCTATCACTCTTAAACTGGTGGAATACAGATGTGAAGTACTCGTTCAGGAGTTCAGCTTTCTCTTTGGTGTCAGTGATCAGATGTTCAGATGTATTGAGCAGTGGTCCCATGTTTCCACTGGTTTTTCTCCTGTTATGTATGTATCTATAGCAAGACTTCTTACGGTCCTTGATTTATCCATTCTATACAGTCTTATGGATATCACTAAACGTGGAACAAAACTGATGTACCACATGGAATGGGTTTCCTATGCAAGGGTGTTTGATTCTTCAACAGATCTTTTCTTTCAAAAAGAAATAGTTGTTTGAATCTCTTTCTTTGGGAATTTATGTGTTGACATTATTTATGGCAACACAGATAATTTTTTTTCACAACTACAACCTAAGTAAATATACTGTATAAGGTGAAACAAAACTTATGAGTACCACGACTCATGTACTGGTCCCTAGTTTTGCCTCTTTTTTTTTTTTTTTTTTGAAGGTTAGTATTTATCTTCTCTAACCAAAGGATAT
>NW_017729034.1:3114071-3116201 GCF_001723915.1 Gavialis gangeticus
TTTTTTTTTTTTTTTTTTGAAGGTTAGTATTTATCTTCTCTAACCAAAGGATAGTTTCAGTTGTGGAGGACCAGAGTCCTGAGGGACTGTTGCAAGCAACCAGCACAATCTGTCTGATGCCTTGGGACATTAGTATTTTTTCCACTGGAATGTATTGGGACAAATCTTTCTGAATGAACTGACTTTTACAGAGAGCAGCCAACTGCATTAACAGTGTAATTCTCCTGACTTAAAGTATCACCTGACTGAATTGGGTACAAAGCAAGTCAAAACTAAACTCCTCATGCATAGGTAGGGAGTAATTAAATCTAGATGATTTTGACATGATGCACGTCTCACTTTGTAATCTTCAACTTCCAAAAGTTTTTCTACATGACCTCAAACTGCACTAAAAATGCATCTGATAGTAGAGAATAGAAACTAATAATTAATACTTGCACGGAAAACTGCCATTTTGAAAGTAAAGCAGAGAATATAGCTCTTATTTGAATGCATCAGAGATCTGTGAAGCTGTTTTACAACACATTCTGTTACTGCAGCAGTTCTTTAAATGTTAACTTTGGATAAAAGTAAGTTGTTTAAAATTAGAAGTTTTCATTTTATCCAAGGTTTTACTGGACTCTGAGTCTGATTTAGCAAAGCAAAAGCAAATACAGCTTACCTTTCGTGACAAATATGAATAAAGTAGGGATTTAGTAGATCAGATAAAACGGAACCAGGGACCAAACTCTCCATGCGTTTTGAATCTCCAGGAAGCAAATAGAAAAGCAAAATGAACCCACCCAAGCTAGACCGTGACTATAACAGTCAGAATCATTCCTTTTATCCTATAAGGGAGCCACAGCATCTTTGATGACCAGAAGGCTGGCTTTATGGATTAAGGAAACATAGCTGATGACCTCACGATATGAAGCTGTGGGTATTACAGCCTCCAAACAAATTCTCTTCTTTGCCAAGTCACAGCAGGGCACCATTGCTAGCTGTTGGTCAAAGCCCTAGCTTTGTACATAATTAATAGTTTAGCAGTTATACATACAATCCACCCTTGCAACATGCTACCCTTGTATTAATTCCTTAACTTCTGAAACAAGGATATGCTACTGTTTTTGTTTGCATTCATGTATCTTGCCACCACCTGTGGCCTCAGAATGAGGATTGGCACATCCAAGATGGCAATTTAGTGACATCATTGTTTATGCGAAAGTGCAGGCCGCTTCGGCAGCTGTTCTCCATGTTCTGGATGATTTTACTTGGGCTCAATGAATCTTTCACTCCAAGGTTTCCCTCTCAAGATCAGCTAACTTTCCCCTGCTCAACAGACTTCTAATGCTCTTCTGCCGACCCTTCAGCTCCCACTCCTTATATTCTCATTCTTCCAGATCCTTCATCACTCCTGTTCCTGTTTGTTTACTCCTTGGGTGCTGTGACAGGGGGCACCCTGAGGCCAACCTCTGTGTCAGCCTACCCACCTGTCTTGGGCAGTCCACCTGCCTATCTCTCCTGTCACGCGTTGTCAGTAAATTATTAAGTTGTTCATTAGGTGGGAGGCTGCTCTTCATGCGCCCAGCAACACCAGGCAGTGCATAAACGCTCTGACCTTCCCTACATATGTCCCGTGCCTCACAGGGGTTACTACCATCATCAACTCTATATGCCCATGGCATTGAGCCCTTTAGCTCCTGTCTCTCTGCAACCCATAGACACCGAGTTCTCTAGCGACTGGCTTTCTGTGCCTTTCTCTCAGATGCCTGACTCTGTGTCCCCTCAGCTAGGCCCCTCTGGTGCTCTGTGCTCACTGTGCCTGACACTGGGCTCTACCAAATCATATGCTCTCTCTCTCCAGGCACTAACAAGGCTGCCAAACCTCCCCTTTTAGCCTCATCCCATTCCTCCAGGAGCACAAACACAAAACCCTAGGCTAGAACTTAAATACTAACAATAAAAACAGTGCTATGCCCCTTTAAGGGAACAAACTTCCACTCAGAGTAACATGCCCCTATTCTAGGTACTTGGGAGACTCCCTGTAGTCATGTAGCATCTAGACAGCAAGCAGTCCTAGGAGAGCTAGGCAGGCAGCACCAGGTCTCAAGTAGCTTCAGCAGGCAGGAGATCCTTCCCCATCAGTTGCCA
>NW_017729034.1:3121201-3123565 GCF_001723915.1 Gavialis gangeticus
ACTCCTTTCCCATCACTTGCCAGGGAGAGACTGTGTTTCTGCTAGCTACAGCCTCCTGCCGGTCTGGTGATGTCGGGAGCTGTGGCTGATTACTCCCTTAGGCTGTTACCCTGGCAACCTGCAGCTGAGGAGCTCTGTTTGGCATGCCCAGCTCCCTGGCCAGGCTTCTTCAGCCTTAAGGAGCAGGCACGTCTTAGTGCCCTGCTACAGGTGCTCTATTGGTTTATTTCAGCAGCTTTTTCTGATGCAACTTGCATCTTTCTGGCTCTGTAAGGCTGTGCTGCACCTCACACATACAGGCATTAACATTCAGTACTCTTCTTCTGAAATGCTGCATTGCTTCAGGTGATCCAGAGACTTCTTTGGTTTTCTGCTGTTGAAAAGGAAGCCCCCTCCCAAAGTCAGATTCAGTTCTTGTCACAGGAGATAGCCTGTAAGGACACTGCACTTCTTATTTCAGTAATGTGTGCCAGTCCAACAGATGGGATAGGAACTCACCACTGCCATAGGTCAGAATGTAATTTCCTTCCCACCTCCACCTTTTTTGTGCATCAAAGATGAGCTTCTTGCTTTGTGGTGCAATAGTGTGAGAAGAAATAGACTGAGAGGTGTGCCAAGAGAAATTTCTCCTTCAACACCTCTTATAGATACAGTTTATCTGAGATCTAAGAGTGGAAAGCATAGGAATATTAAAGACCTAGCTGTTCTGATTGCCCAAGATGTTGTTTAGCTCTGGGTCCCCTGGACCTCTTAGGGGGGCAGTCCATTGTGCAGGGGCCCACCCAGAAACACTGTTGCCTTTATATCCTGTTAGAGAGAAGATTCCATAGGAGTTTCAGCCTTGGGCCATGCAGGCTTGTCAGCAGATGCACTCAAGATCAGTGGGCAGAGATCAGCTCTCATTCTTTAGCATCTTACCCTTAACAATGAGACAACATAGTGTCCACGTTACAGCATTTAATTGATCCAAAATGCTCTGAGTACACAGAAATGACAAAGAACACATTTTCTTGTTGGACAGACAAGATGGAGATCCAGACTCTCCTGGGAAAACACATCCTCAAGCATTTTATGTCACCTACTTTTCTCTCGTTCTATTGTTCTGTGCCTTACGCTAATTAATTCTGCATAATCATTCAAACATTCAAAGTGGAAAAGTGCTGAAAGGATCTATGGTTACAAGCAGCTGTGCCTCAATTATCTCTCTCATCTCCTAACCTACACAGATTACATTCTAAATGAACCTCAGGGTATGGTTCCTATTATCCAGTGCACGATACTGTACATGTCATGTTATTCCAAGTCTTCATTACTGTTGATTTTTGTCCTGCCAGGTGGTTTTCATGAAAGAAGTTGAAGAACTTTTCTCTCTACAAAAACATTGCCTTTTTGTTACTCATTAGATGAGGAAGGGGGGGTATAAAACACTTTGAAGATTAGAATTTGTCAACAATTGCTAGGTGTATAGAGCATCAAAGGGAGTACCAGCTGTCCTTTTTGTAACTGAAAGTGCAGTTTGAACTGTGGCAATTCTATTAAGATAAAAACAATAGGTTCCTGTTTTCTAAATAGGTACTATTGTCTATCATAGTTAGAACGTGACAGTTATCCAGAGACCCTGGCTTCTACAGGAAGGTCTGCTGCTGACCTGCTTTGTCATTTTGCTCATGTCACTTCACTGTGTTTCTTTATCTGCACAATAAGGATAACAATACCCTCCTTTGTAAACTGCATTGGGATTTATGGATAATGCACTATTGCAACAGCAAGGAGCTTTTCATCCAGGGACCAAGTATGCCAAATGAGGCAAACAAAGCATTCACACCACCTTCCCTCTCACAGGAGGACTCTTCCACTCCACCCCTCTCTCTCACCAGGGCCTCTGGCATACTGCCCATTACCCGGCCATACTCTACTGCCCTGCACCTCCTTGAGCAGCCCATCTTGGGCCATCAGGCTTCACTACTCCCATACTAGCCTTGCCATGCAGGACCTTCGGTTCCTGTGAGCTCCCCTACTCCACGTGGTCTGGACTTATGCCAAATCCTGGGCTAATTCTGCCCCAAGCCCCTCACTGGGCATAACTTCTCAAGGGGCTGGCCCTTGCACTGTCCTTCAGGCTTACTCCCATTTGGCCCTACTCAGTGCACCCCTTGAGCTGTCCTTCAGGCCTACCCACACTTCAGCCCTATTCTGTGCGGGGCCTCCCAAGGCTCTCCATACTACCCCCTCTGGGGTCTCCAGGGTCTCCCATCCCTGCTGGGCTCAGGTGGCACTCTGCTTGCTATGCCTGGCCCCATGGCTCTCACTCCCTGGGGTCTTACACCCTCTGCCATGGGCTCAGGTGGCCACAGCCAAACCTAG
>NW_017729034.1:3128565-3129817 GCF_001723915.1 Gavialis gangeticus
CCACAGCCATGTCTGGCCCCACTACTGCCTTGAAGCCTACCTGAATAGGGTTAAGGCACCCTTCCTTGCCTTTCACCAGGGAGGTAACTCTCCTGGTACTTCCTGGGGACTCCCAGGCCACCCATTCCTGGCAGGGTGCAGTTTTAGGTCATGCCCAGGACCAGGAGCCTCCAAACCATCCCCATAAGCTCCTGCCTTTCCCTCCAAGATGTATCATACAGCATTTCAGCCAGGCAATATTTCTGCCTGGCCTGCCAGCAGCAGGCTCCTCTCTTTATATATAGGCAGCCAGTGTTTTAAATGGCTGCTGCAATTAAGCACCTGCCGACTGCTTGACTCAACCCATGAAGTGGCAGGCAGTACCAGTGCCCTGCCACATCCATGTTGCAAAAAACATTGTCTTATGATGTTTTCGACTGCAGAGAGAGTGATCCTGCTGGATGTGGTTATCCAGCTTGAAGCGGATAAGACAGCCTAGGTTTAGGGCATCTTCTGTAGCCCCTTCCTCATGTGGAGTGAGCAGAGGAGATCCTGAATAGGACAGCTCAGTCATGGTACCAGCTGCCAAATTAGCACCCCTGTCTCTAACCAAGGTGCAAAATGACCATCAGGCTACTGCCGCCTGCATGCAGATTTGTGCCTGAAGACTGCCACATTCACTAGCCTTGTCTCTGTCACCACTCATCCATCACTGCAGGGCTTTTGGAGGATTGTACAGGAGAATGTGTTGTCTCCTGAGGTTGAAGCCTGCATATGACTTTGTTTAACGTGAGGAAGCTCTGGTGTGCAGAAACAGCAACCACACAGTCTTGACAAGGGGAGATCTGAGCCCAGTGGCAAGGAAGAACCCTAGAGGATAGGAGACCTCCATCTTGCTGTAGCCTTCTTCCATCTTTACAGCACTGAGATCCTGACATCTTCTTTCACCTGGTGGCATTGAGGATTTTGGGTTTGGACTGCGGTTTGGCTAGAACCTCCCCTCAGGCCTGTTTGCTTTGAGTGGCTCTGCCAGGAGTGTGAGACTCAGGGTGACATAGCTCAGAGGATCATTGGGACACACAAGCCTCTCCACCATTACAAGGTCTTGGTCCATGGAGAGGTTGCATAAGTAGAGGTTGTAGGATTTCACTGGTCTACATCTATAATATGTGTCTATTCATACACAGATGTTACTGGGCCTAAGCCTGCTCCTATTTACTTCATTGGTAAAATTTCTGTGTGTTTTTTTTTTTTTTTTTTTTTTTTTTTTTTT
>NW_017729034.1:3129909-3141354 GCF_001723915.1 Gavialis gangeticus
TTTTTTTTTTTTTTTTTTTTTTTGCATCATTACAAGTTAAAACCCTAGGTTGGGCCTAGTATAATCGAATTCATAGTGGCACCATGATTATAGTACTTAGAACATAAATCATAGTGGTATATTACACATTAATTGAGGTACTAGTGCAGGGAACTGGTAAACAGTGAAGTCATGCATGTGCACCAATACTCTGGCCAACACTGTGGTTTCTCCCTGCTTGTCCTTGTTAGCTCTGTTGGAGAGGCCCAGCTAGCCAGTGCCTCTGTGGTTCTGGGGATTAACTCAACTTATAGTGGAAACAGTGCCAACTGGGAGTATCAGTGAATGTATCCCATAACCTCTTCTGAAGGAAGTCAGCAGTGCGTGAATGGAGTGGGGAATGAGCTATCTGTGGAAGTGTGTGTACTCAATTGCAGAGGAGTGGAAGGGAATGAGTTTTGAAGGGGAAATAGGTGTTGGAAATATCTCCTCCTGCAGAGCAGTGATTCAAAACCAGGGTTCCAGGGCCAGCTTAGATGTCTAACAGCCACAAAGTATGTGTGGTCAGAAACAAGACCTAAGCTTGGCCTTTAATAATAAAAATATCTAGCCTGATTTTGTCAACTTAGAAGGCTTGGCTGGCTTGAAGGGAACACCCAAAAGGGACACTTCTTCCAAGTGAAACTGGTTGCAGAAGGGGTAAATTGGAACAAAATTTGTCCTTTTGTCCATTCGGCAGTATATGGTTCTCCTTTTACAGCACGGAAAGTAACGAATAGCAAGTATGGGTGCTTTGCTGACAGAGTTCCTGAGCTGTTATGTGAGAGCTGTGCAGCACGTGGTGTTCTGCACTGTGGAATGAATCCAGCCTCATCCAGCAGGGTTTAATTAACTTTTTATTGGGGAAAAGTATTAGCTGTACGATACAGAAGACTGTTTTAAAAATCTTGGCTATTTTTAATCCCAAATGCCCAAAGGATCCAGATTACAATATGTTCCAGTGGCTTGAAATATTTCAGTTGAACTAAAAGAGTGAAGCTGGTTTTGAGTCATGCAAGAAGGCACCTCCATAGCCATAGATTTTATTGCTTTCTTTGCAGTTAAGAAAAATGGTTCTTTGATGAGATCATGTAGAAAATCCAGCCCTCAGAATGAGACCTTAATTATAAATTTCAGCCCCAAGTGAAATATTTTGGTCTTGAATTATAAACCTCTTTTAAAAACACTTAAATAAAATGTAGAAGTCTGTAATGGAAAGGCTGACTAGTTTCAGCGGTGTAATTGGCACTGGTAAAGCTTACGGAAATATAGTACCTAGAGAATACTAGATCTAAGGCCCTCCTCTTCTTATCTTCTGCGCTTATAAATGATTGAGTTAGATGCATGCTGAGGTTAAGTTTCCAGTTTCTATTCTACCTTTCCCTTATCCTGATTTTTTTCCAGACAAATTCCATTTAGGCTGATAATTTCCCAACATGAAGTAAATGCAGAAGTGAAGTTTTTTTACTCTCCAAATATTGTACAAAATGTGTCGAGCCATTTTGGTGTTCTCCCTGGGTGAATACAAGGTAGCAAATTTACATGTGATTAGTTACTGCACAGTTAGCCCTACCACCAGGAAACCGCCTGAAGCCCAGCCTCAGGTCCCTGGGGCAGCCCATTGCTTGTCCTAGCCCAAGGCCTTTAAAATCTTGTGGGGACACTGGGGCCTTGGGACACCTGTGGCTAGACTTTGGCTGTTGTGTGTCCCCGCAGAGGCCACAGGGCAACCAAAGCAGCCTGCCTGGATGCCGGTGCTGCTTCTCAGCACTGCATCACCATGTGGCTGCTAGGCCCATGCTGTGCCCCTGCTCTGGGTGCTGCAAGTACCTGCCAGTACCATGGGCCACATACAGCTAGCCTCTGGCCACCAGGTCCCATTCCAGCTAGCTCCAGGCCACCCACAGCAGCCTGCTCAGAGCTCACTGCTGGTGCATGGCACCCTTGCTGCGCACCTGCCTGTCCTGTGCTGTGCCCCTGAGATGGGCATTGGAGACACCTGCCAGGCCCACCAGCACCAGGACTTCCACACAGAGGTCCAGCAAGCTGTTGAGGGAGCCATGCTGGCATCCTCCCTAATGGCACACACTGCCTCCCAGGGCTGCAACTGGTCCCAAGTGGAGACTGTGGACCTCCTTGCACTGTGGGGAGAGGCTAAGTCCTCAGCCAGTTTGTGCAGACTGAGTGCTCCAATGCACACATCTAAGAGGGCCTGTCAGGCTGCATGCATGAGCACAAGCACAAGCACAACCAGTCAGTGCACCAGTGCTGCATAAAGGTCAAGGCCTTGTGGGCACAGTGGGTTACTGTCACCAACCACAACCACCTGCTGGGGGCCTGCCCACAAGTCCATGATCTTTATGCGGCAGCTGGTTGACATCCTCACACCCCAGGACCCTGGCCTGAGCCGTGCCATCTCTCTGAGCACAGGCAGACTCCCTGAGCCTCTGCTTTAGCCTAGCACTCTTGGTGACACATCACTGGGGGAGGGCCCCTCGGCCCACCAAAAGGCTATCCCACTGAGCTGCCTGTCTCTGGCTTCCTCCAGCAGCTCCAGGAGCCCAGGCCAGCACCTGCCCCACCAACACCGTGTGCTCAGCCCTGCCCAGGAGGCCAGGCTGGTCATGGCACCACTGGCCACTAGCAGCTCCAGATCCTCTGTGGAGGGGGCCCCTGCCCAGGCAACTCAGTGCCATGCCCTTGTGACCCAAGACACCCCAGGAACTGCATGTCTTCATCACCAAGGGGATTGACTCAGGTTGCTGGGCATGCCTGCCATGCCCACCTGATAAGCCGTGTACTGGAGGGATGGCCCTCCCTACCCCTGCTCCACCTTGCCTGGCCCTCCCATGCTCCCATTGATCCCTGGAGCACCCCTCACAGCACACAGGGAGGCAGGAGACAGTGTGTAACAGGGCACTAAGGTGCGTGCTACTTGAATAGTAGTAGTATGGGCTCAGGTGTTGGTTGCTAGGGGCAACCAGGAGGGGCTAAGGACCCACACCTGGTGAGTCAGCTGACCCGGAAGGGGCAGGGCTGACTACTATAAGACCCAGACTGGAGGCTATGAGTACTTGCTCTCTCCTGGCAGCCAGGAAGGAAGAATACTGCCTGACTAAGGGAAAGAGATTGGCCCTGAATGTAGGAAAGAAAATAAGGCCTGAATGTACCAGCTGCTAGTTACATGGGTGAGAGATGTAGTGTGGTTTGAAGAACATTTAGTCAGGAGGTTTAGCTTTGTGTTCTAGTCCAGGGGCTTGTGTTATTGGGGTTTTCTTGTTGTTGTTATACTGGAGGACCAGGTGAGGCTATTAGAGGTTGGAGGAGGCCTCACAGGGCCTCCACGGTAGTGTGGGGACCCTGGTGCCAGAGAGGGCACAATGTTCAGGGGTGCACTGACCCCAGCCCTGAGAAGGGGAGCAGAGGGTTGGGAGGAGGCCAGGTAAGACTGAGGCCACCTTAGCCCTAAGGTGAGAAGCCTCAGTGCAGGCAGTTGCGAGAAGCCCCAAAAAGGGGAAAAGCTGGAGAGTGCCATCTGTGAGACAAGCCAGAGAGTGTTTATGGCAGGGGAGATGTGAGGGCAGGTGCTAGGGGAGATCATGGCCACCCCTAGGATCCCACGCTGTTACACAGTGCAAAATTTTATTGAGCAGCTAGTGCCCCCACAGCTAGGTAAGCATAGGCCTCTTGCACACTGAGGAACCCATTGATGCTGGTGGCAATGTCTTCCACACGTGGAAGGCAAGGATGGGTAGCACAGCCACAAATAGCCCTCCAGGGTATGGAACCCTGCCACCACCTCCAGAGGGTCATGTACCTAGAGCATGGTGTGCCCCAGCACATCCTGGAGTGCATTGCAGACCTCCTTGGTGGCTGCCTTCACCACACTGACGAGGTGGCTGATTATAGCACAGACTGATGGGCATGGCCAGCTTGAGCAGGGTGATGACCAGCCAAGGTGTTCACAGGGAGAAGCCACTGTATGGTGGCGTCCTGACACTTTAGATACAGGTGAAGTTGCTTATGGAGGTCCTGGAAGGTAGCCCAGGTCATCTGGAATGACTTGAGCCACTGCTCATCATTCTAGGTGGTCTGGACAATGTGCAGCTACCACTCCTGGCTGGCCAGGCAGGCCTAGAGGTGGTGGGGCTGGAGGCCCAGAAGTACATGTATAGCCCTGGTGGTGGTGTCCAGGAGTGCATTTTTGGCATCCCTGTTGGGGTCCAGACAGCAGCAGTGTGGTGGCAGGGGGCCTGGGGTTGTATGATGAGCCAAGCCAGGCATCCATGCCATGTGGCAGGGCTGCCAGGGCTGAGACTGAGGCCAGGCAGCGGTCCCTGCGGTGGGCCAGCAGGACAAGCACGGTGGCAAGTGGGAGCCCAGGACACTGGATGACATTCCCAGGGTCAGGAGTTGGAGCAAACATGGTGCAGTGGGCAGAGGCTGTGGTGACAGAGCTACCATGTGCTGCCATTGCTCTGGGCCAAGAAGTCAGGTGACCTGGGAGTAGCACACAGGGCTGCCTTTTCAACATGGCTGCCAGCCGCAGGCAGCAGTATCTGGAGTCTCCAGTTCCCCCTGGTGGCAGCAGAGAGCAGTGCAGGTCTGGCTGGGTTGGGAGCAGACTGCTGTCATGGGGTGCATCCAGATGAGCATTGACATTTGGTTCCCTGGGGACAAGTAATGGTGGCACACCGCCCCTACCTGTCCCTGGGGAACGCCCAATCCACACATGCTTTGGCAAGCAGCAAGGTACCCTGGTGGGGTAGGGGAGGCTGGGGTCAGCACTGGCCTGACCCCAGCAGCCTTACTTGGGGTTCTGGGGGCCTCCCAGGGCTGCAGCAGTTGTGATTCTACCACTTGGAGCCTGGCCAGCAGTCACAGCATGGCTCCAGCCAGTGCAGCTCCATTTTTGAGTGGTGTACACTGCCTGTGGATATCCAGGGGTCAAAAAAGACCCACAGAAAAAAAAGTGGAGCAGTGCATGCATTGGCAGTGCTCCCTTGCAGCGTGGAGAACATCTAAATGGGCGATATGTTGCACTGCAAACGTGTTTTCAGTGCCACATACCACACAGCAGTGCTCATCCGGATGTGGCACAAGCAGCAAATATGCTCCCACATCCCAGCATGTATAGATACCTGCTCAGGTTGGGTTTCCTTTAGAGTAAACCCACCCCACAGCATTTGCACATAGACACCCCCCTGAGTAAAACAATGACAAAGTGGCTAGCAACAAATCACTATAAGTCTATTCCCCTTCAGAAATGGTGTATGTTTAGATTCAGAACTGGATGAACAAGGCCCAGCACCATGGCAAGCAGGAGTGTGGGGCACTGGTCATCACTGGCAGGGGCTGGGCTGGAGCAGCGGGGTGCTTTGCATCACTGGCAGGGGCTGGAACAGCCCTGGTGTGGGGAGGCAGGGTGGGGAAGGAGAAAGCTGCTGCATACTGCCCCTGCACCGGGCATGCGGCTCCTGGACAGGGAAGGGGCTGGCCAGTTTCCCAGCTGCCTGCCAGGTGCTGGGAAAGGGTTCTGGCTTCAACATGGCTGTCAAGTGCTGGCAGCAATGTAGCTGGGAGCAAGCGCTCCCCCCCCAGTGGTCATAGGGGCCCATGGCAGGGCTGGAGGGACTTTGGACTAACTTTTCTGCCAAGTCCTTGCATGTGTAGACACCTGCCAAAAATTGCTTAATAGACATTAGCTTAATGCACACTAAATTTAGTTGCGCTTAAATGCATGTGTAGATACACCCACTGAGAAGTACCAAATTCTGAGGTCCTTCCTATCTTTTTCTTAGTTGCACTTGAGTAAAGATGTAGGGAATATTTAAGAATTTGGTCTCATATATACAAGCTGATACGATACCATCTTGGTTAGAGATTGCAGACCAAGCGGAATGCAGATTTATGATGTAAATAATGGCACACAGAAACATTTCTTATACGTGGAACAAATGTACTGGTGAGGGACATAACCCAAGTCCTTCAAGCTAGTAACTTGATTTCAGAACTGAGTACAATCCAATACCAGCTGTAACTCCCCGCTCAAAACTGGTTCAAGGTACCCTTCTCTGCAGCAGTGTTAAAGTGCAAATTATACAAACGAATCACTTCCATTTTCTCCTTGGCTCACACCCTACATAGGTGTGCCTATCTAATTGAAGCAACTTGTTCTTATAACAAAGAGAAAATATGCATCAGGCTATAGAGACAATTTAAGGTATAAAAATTAAAAAGAGCACCATAGCTGAGGTGACTGAGTTAGTCTCCAACTCTTTTCCTGTTATAGGCTTCCAAGTTAATGCTTCCATTTCTATAGCAAATTCTAAAATATCATGGTAGCACCTACAGGCTTCATTCAGTCTCAGCGAGGGCCCACTGAGTTAGTGCTGCCCACCTACACACACAGCAAGGGCCAGCCTCTGTCTGAGCAGCAAAGACAAGTAAGAAAGGCAGAAAACATGGGAGCTCTTTTCTCCCAGCTCCATGTTCCAACCACAAAGCCAGTCCATGCACTTCCCTGTAAGCGTCTGATCCAGGGTTCTGTTGGGGGTCATCTCTAGGTTATGCATGTTTGCTATGCATCATTTCTAAATATAGTACTTCAGCTTATCTCACCATGCTGGGCTGAAATACTTCACTGCCTGAGATTTGCACTGTTGTCACATTTTTCCTTCCCATCTATTACATTTTCAGCACAGTGCAAGTCAAGGAAATTGCAAAGTGACTCTCATCTTTTTAATTGTCTAGGATCTTCAGCTCCCATTTAATTCTAATTGTAAAGGCAGCTAGGCTGAGCTAAAACACAGAAAAATGGATTTCGTCAAATGAAAACCCTGCCCATGTTTGTAGAGAAAAAGAAGGGAAATATTGTTTAATGGATGGTATGCCTGGGACTAAGTCATTTGGTGTTGCCTTATTTCATTTCCAGTATTTTTAGTGCTAACAGAGGGTTTTTTGAGGAATTGGTTATGTAAGGAGGTAGTTATAGAGCTTCAGCTGATGTGAAGAAGATTATAACTAATGGCTTACATCTCCTGTTTCCTTGTTCTTCTTTTTATCATCTCATCTCAGCCCCAAATCCCTGCAGTGTGCCTTGGTGTCTTTATGCATATGCTAAAATTGGTTTCTACTACCACTGCATGTAATATTTCCCATATTATTCCACACTTCTTTCTTACAGGTACTGAGCCAAATTCTGTTTCATGTAGGATGTTGTATGGATGTATATGATGGTAGGTTTTTGTCCATTGTTCAATTATTTGCCTGATACTGGACATGTCTCAAAAGTCTTTAATGAACTCTCTAAAATCCCCCTATTCCATAAACACTAATGCAGTACTTATCAGTGAGTATGTTTGGTGGGAGGGCAGGAGGGAGGGGGTTAAGAGGCCTCATTTGTTTTTTCCATTGGCCTTTACCTCCCACCTGCTTGAGATTAATTGTATCTGCCACCTTGTCATCCAGCTCCTTAATTGGTCAGCAGCCATGCTGGAATGAGCAGGTGTGGGGTTCTGGTTGACTTCCTAGAGGACGAGACTCTCCAACATAAAATAACCACATCAGTTATTAGCTTTTTTAGCAGCAAAGAGGCAAATGATTGACTAGACCATGGGAAATGAGCTGCTTTCTTATTTACGTAAGAGGACACAGGACAATCAGAATTATAGCATATCAATGTGGGCAGGTACAGGGGCAGTCACTGTTGCAGCTGGCCTTTAGTTAACTGCAATGGCCAGGGCCACTAATTTACATTTCTTTCTTGTAAGGAGAAAAGTATTAAAATTATCTTTTTCACTGGAAGAGCGCAGAGAAAATCTTGAGGTGATGCCAGGCTTGGAATGCTTCAAGGAGGACTGTCACTTTCCCCATCTTTTATTATCAGAGTGCACATTGTCAGCTGTTGGCCCCAAAGTGCTAACATCAGGCTGGCAGACTGTAGTAATAGAGCTGGGATTTTTTTGTTCTTCCCTCTGTGAAGAAAATCTAATGGTTAGAGCTGCTTGGGATGGAAAGAAAACACCCCCCCTTAAAGCCAACATCATTTAACTATGCCAGAATCAGCTGGCAAGAAGTAAAGTTGTTGTCTTGATAGATTGCTTCCCTATCCTGCCAACCTCCTCCTGTTCATCTAACCCCGGCCCCATACACTCATAGACCTCAGAATACTTCTTCAGTGCATCCCCAACAGGAGATCCATGTGGTAGTTTGTTGACAGCTGCTATGACACTGAATGGAGTTCTAGCTGGATTTTCAACTCCCTCCCTGTTTGCACCTTCCGGCCACCCATATTTGTTTTGTGTAACAATCTGCTTTATCAACCTGGACCCTTTTACATAATAGAGCATTATGCCCACTGCTGCTATGGTTACAACCTGATTTCACCGGCTAGGAATTAAACTACTGTATGGTCTCTTACATCTAGCAGACACTTAAGGGCACTGGCTTTCGGATACTGAACTACTGGACTAGTGAATGATGGTTTTGTGCTCTCTGCCCAAGAGACATGGGGGGATGCATCTGAGACCATCCATATAAGGTTAGTATGGGTCAAATCCTACCTGATTTAAAGTGCTTAAAAATTCTGTCCAACAGAACCTCTGGCCAATACTAACCACAGCTGTCGCAACAGGCAAGTTACACAAACTCTTCAATGATCCAAAGTAATGTAATATCATTACTTTTAGCTGTATTGTACTGTCATATTTTTAATAAGGGCTCCCTTGTGAACTACAGCTGAACTGGATCAAATGCCATTAGTGAAAGCTTCCAAAAGGAGCCATTATTTTTCCTAATACAATGTGTTCTACACTGATTCTTCTTTTTTTTTCCTGGTAAAGTAAACCATTTTACTGAGCAATCTGACAAGATTAGAGTTCCCCTGGCTAAGTTTTTCTTAGTTATACTAGTGCAAGTAGAGATGTCAGTGGGCTTAAACTGGTGTGATTGAGTAGAGAATTCAGACCTGCCTGATTTTTCAGCAATTATTATGCATCATTTGCTCTAAACCTCAAAGTGTTTTCTGCTCAGATAAAATTACTTTTGGAAATGTATCCATTCAGTGTGACAGATACATTTCTCCCTTTCAGGCATTATATTTTACTTTGTCTTACTGGCTATATTTTTCCTGTTAGGAACATAAGAATCAACAAGCTACATTGATATAGCATATAGAAAACTATATAGAACAATATATATTCCAGCATCCTGTATGTAAAAGTGGCCACTGTCACATGCCTGAAAGGAAGATGAATTCTCCAGTGAACACCTAGGCAGTAGCCTGTCCTTAGAGAAAAGCTTCTTCCTAATCCACCACATCAGGGAATGATGATTGGTTTAGGCCCTGAAGAATATATCTTACAATTTTTTTAAGGCTCAGTTTTTACCTTTTCTATGGCATTCGCTATCTGCATATTTCTTTCAAGTCTCTGCATAAGCATCTCTGTTTTAAATGCAATAGTCACAATCTCTTGATATAGAAGGCTTCCCATACTTCTAACCACATTTGTGGAACCTTCCCTATTTTTGCTACATCTTTTGGGGTGAGCACAATGTTTCAAAGTGAGGGTGTCCCAATGATGGATATAACAGCCATAAAGTACCTTTGGTATTATTTGTGGTGCTGAAGTAAGGCTCACTGGTCTATCAGGAGATGTCTACACATGGCTTTCGTGGTGTTCTCAGGGAAGGATAGTCTTGGACACACTACTGCTAAGAACTAGATATGTGACAGTAAGTCCCTCTAGCAGCCTCCCCTCATGACCACACTTAATAATGACTGCAGAGGACACCCTCAAAACAGCTTTTCTATTTTATGTCTTGGTTCAGTATGGGCAAATGGGAGGGGGTGGGTAGGGAATACCTGTGTATGTTCTTTCTCCAAGAGCACAGTAGAAGTGGTGTGGAAAAAAATCCCATGAAGATAAGCATTTTTCAGTAACAGATTTACTACCTTCCAGTAACCTGGTAAAGTAGTGTTGGTTCATGAGAGATTACATGTTTTTATTAGCAGCTTATTCTTTGGTCTTTAGTCTTAAGTACCTTCAAAACTCTTGGGTTGATACTATGCAGTCCTGAGGAACTACTGTTCTTTCATTTACTGGTTTGTTGCAGCACCTTCTTTGTGACCTTTTATTTCCCAAGCGTATCTGAACTTTATAACCTGAAAGATGAGGTCCAGACTCAGCATCTCCCCAACGTGGTCTTAGGGAAGCCTGATGAAGACCGATGCAGAGAAATCACATAGCAAGCTATGGAAAATGAACTGCTTTCTCACTACAGCATCAGCTATTGCAGACCAGGGTAGAAGTAGACTGAGGCAGTGAAGTAGTGCAAATTTACATTGGTGCTGACCATTGTTTACTGCTTTCATAGAAGGAAGACACTTCCAAAGCTGTCAAATTAGTACCAAAGTTGAATGTAATGTGTGCACCAATCATCTTTCTGTCCAGGTGTAAATTTTTAGCTTCATGGAAGTCAATGGCATACACTCCCCCTGCACTCAACAAAGCCAGAACTTCATCACAGATCTCTAGAAGATTATCACCAGAAATATAAGGGCTTGTTCCACCAGGGAAGTTCTAACATGGAGTCCTGCCTCAGGCAGTACCTTTTCTAAAGATATTTAATCTGAAGTTTTATATTTGTGTATAAATTTAAGTGGATTGTCTTGTGGGGAGAGCAGCAGGGGAAAGTTTACTTTGTAGGAAATAATTTACAGTCCTCCAGCTTCTATCAGCATAACTAGTTTACTGTACTTAATAAGGAGACATTTGCAATGCAGCGCATTAACATTGCTCTGACCTTGGCCACCACCTCGCTCTGTGTATGTGTGCAAGTATTTCTATAGTTACACATAAAACCATACTATGGTGCCTGCCCTGGGTATATTTACAGACTAGAAATGCAGTCTGAACAGCCCTCAGGCCAGAACAGAGTGCCAAGCTGCATTACATCATATGTTAGTAATTCAACCAAGAGGCAGTTCCATCAGAACTCACTGAGTTCTTCTCTTTTCCTCTCTTTCCTTCCAGAAGGAAAGTTAATTTCTATTATAGCAGGTGTTAATTGCATATTATAGCTGCCCTGAACTGACTGAGCAGCCTATGGCAAAAAATGGCTTATCACTTAATGAGGCAGTGCATGATACTGTATGGAACAGATGGAAATAAAAATCCAAGTGGTTTAGTTAAACATCTTGGAGTAATAAAACGTGATCAACTCTTTCTCCCTTCCCACTAACATGCACGCGCGTGTGTGTGTGTGTGTGTGTGTGTGTGTGTCTACACATGCACAGACATACCAAACAACCCTTTCTTTCATTTAATTTTTACTGCAATAATGAATGTGATGCAACCTGTATGTGTATAAATCCTTTTGTAAATTAAGTCAATATATTTTAAATCCAGAAGGCACCATCATGGT
>NW_017729034.1:3146354-3147818 GCF_001723915.1 Gavialis gangeticus
ACCAAACAACCCTTTCTTTCATTTAATTTTTACTGCAATAATGAATGTGATGCAACCTGTATGTGTATAAATCCTTTTGTAAATTAAGTCAATATATTTTAAATCCAGAAGGCACCATCATGGTAATTTTGTTTGACCACCTGTAAAACAAAAGCTATAGAATCTCACAGTTGTATCTGCATCAAAACAAACCTATTTGAGCTAGAAAAAGGGTTCCCAAACTGTGGTACGCATACCCCTGGGGGTACACAAGACATCTCTGGGAGTATGCGGTAGGGGTGTGCAAAATAAGCCCTATTCAATTTGGATTCAGATTTGACCCAAATTGAGGACAGTGATTCAGTTGGTTGATTCAGATCACTGTCCCTGATTCGATTCAGCTGAATCTGAAGATTCAATGCTGATTCAGAGAACCAGCGGTTTGGACGCAGACATAGCTTTCAATGTTTTTTCTACATACCTCAAGGTGCCAGGTGCAGCTTGTGAAAGCTGTGATGGTGGGCCAGATGGAGCGTCCCACAGGAACATGGGGTGAGGGGCCCTGAATGCTCAGCAGTGAATCCAGAAGTGGACTGGAAGGCTGGTCTACTTCCAGGTCAACTGGGGATCATGCAGGGTGACTCCTGTGCCCGCCTGGCTTGGCGATCAGCCACAGGGGGACCCAGGGTGCCCCCCCAGACCCAGGAGGCACCAGTTGTTGAGCCAGGGTGGTGTGGACGGGCCCCCCAGCACACTTCCTGGTGGACCCGGAAGCAGACCAGAAGTGCTTCTAGTCCGCTGCCACATCTGCTGCCGAGTGCACTGGGGAGCCCCTTGCACTTCTGTGGGACACTCCATGCACCCTAGCATCGCAGCATTCACGAGCCACCTGCTACCTAGAGGTATGTAGAAAAAACATTTAAAGCTGTGTCTATGTCTGAATCTCTGAATCTTTCCGAATCTCTCTGAATTGATTCAGAGGGTTCCAATTCAATTTGGAGAGATTAAAGGGCAATTTGGATTCAGAGATTCGGCCACTGAATCAGATCGAATCTCCGTGAAATCAAATCAGGGACTGAAGCTTCGCACAGCCCTAGTATGTGGGAGAAATTGTGTAATACTGGATTTAACTTTCATTATAATAATAATTGGCATTTAAGGGGTTAAATATGCTGGTAGAGGTACATGGGCAGTTCTTAAATCTGGAATAAGAAAAAGTTTGGGAACCTCTGAGCTAGGGCAAGATATCCAGTCTTAAAGATGTCTAGCGGTGGACAATCCATCACATTTTTAGATGTTCCATGGTTAATTATCCTTACTGTTAAATCTTTGTACCTCATCTCTAATCTGAAATGTGCCTAGTTTCAGCTTCTAACCTTTGGATCTCTTAGGGTGCTGACAAAGGTACTTTGGCTGCACTGTAACTCATGGCATTTTATACAAAGCACCATGAGTTAGAGCCCACCCCCCTCAACCCAACAGACA
>NW_017729034.1:3147938-3149426 GCF_001723915.1 Gavialis gangeticus
CCACACTGGAGCTGCTGGCTGGGGGTTGCTGCATGGCGGGAACTGGAGTGTGTGTGTGGGGGGGGTGGAACAGCTCCTGCTGCCTCCCCCCACCCTCAACTACCCCAGCTAGAGTATGGGGGGGAACCAGACTGGGCCTTCAAGGTGAGGGGGCTGTGTTCCATCCCCCACTCCAGCTCAGGCCAGGCAAGCGAGCAACTCATGCTGCTCCTTTCCCTCTTTCTGCTTTGCCCAGCCTGAGCTGGAGGGTGGGGTAGGGTGGGGTGGACTGGAGCCCCCTCGCCTCATGGACCCCTACCTAGCTCCTTCCAGTACCCCGTCTGGGGTAGCTGGGGGGGGGCATGAGGCAGGGAGGCTCCATTCTACTCCCTCTCCCTCCAGCTCCAGCCAGGCAGCAAACCCCAGCCAGCAGTTCTGGTGGGAGACTCGGGCTGGGGAGAGGAGCAGTTCAGCAGCCTCCTTAGAGGCCTCTGCAGCACCCTTGCCTGCTGGCCAGGGCCAGTACAGGCAGGGTCTAGCCCCCGTGCCCTGACCCAACAAGTGGATGTCCATTGGGTCAGGGGAGGTAGCAGGGGAAGGCCCTAACTCATGGTACTTTGTATAAAGCTCCATGAGTTAGAGCATAGCCAAGGTATATCTGTCAGCACCCACAAGTTTCCTAAGGTGCTCTAAAGCAGAGCACCTTCCTTTAATACCTCATTTGAAAAATGTTAATTTTTCATATATTGGCTATTTTAAAAGTGCTTTGCAGCCAGGCACATGTGTCACTCATGGGATGGCTGTAGAGAGATTTTGAGGGCCTGATTGCGTGTATAATGTAACTCGTGTAAGCATCCTTAGCTCTTGGGCTAGATTTTACACGTTTAAATTTTAGACCAGAGCAGTTTTACATCCAAATCATTAGTGCCTGTAGGAAAAGGCTAAAGTTTATTTAGTAGAGCCAATGATCAAAAGCACTGCTCATTGTGAAAAGCCATGCTCTTTAAGTGCTATTGGAGAAACTGGAGGACTGCAAGAAAAAGGGGGAAAAGCAACTGTATTGGCAGCAGTCAAGGGAGGGAAAAAACCATCCTGGTAATTAGCAATTTTATCTGTATTAAAGCAATGGAACAAATAATAGGGAAAACACTGTGAAGATATAGAGGTTTACAGAACTGGTTTCAAGCAACAGCAATGCTCTTTGAAGTCTCAGTTCAGGAAATCCTGTCACACTTAAATAAGTGCTTCCCAAATAGGTGCTTAATTGCTTCCCTAAATCAGGATCTGGTTGCCTTTGTCCCTAAGATATGTGAACTCCCCAGCTGCCTTGGTGGGAGGTGCAAGGCTTAGCAGCTGGAGATGTCATAGGTTTCTCAGTCATGGGGTAAGGGACATGCTCCCCAGCTTATAGGAGCATCCTGGGATTGTCTTTGCCAGAGGGTGTGGGTGGTAAAGTCAGGAGGATTAAATTAGGTGAGCATGTGTTTGCGGGGAGGGGAAGAGGAGGTC